>NC_079394.1:11553795-11824697 GCF_029220125.1 Pseudoliparis swirei
TGTCAAACACAGCTGCAGAGGAGTAGGATAAAAACTACTAACCATGCCAAAAGTTAGAACTTAGAGCAGTGTAGCATTGACATATGTTCCCCTTACGCATTCTGTGACAATATGACTGGGTTACCAAATGAAGTGCCAGTCAGGTTGAAGGCTGACAAGTCTCTATTTGGGGTTTTTATGAAGCATTGTCAATGAAACACCTTTTCATTAACCAACTTGTTAAAAAAGGTTGTGAGTACTCAGTGAGTTGAGGTATGCTGAGATTTCAGATTTGGAATTGGCATCTGTTGGCCCACACACGTTTCCTCCATGTGCTCTGGTTTCTTTCCACAATCCACAGACATGAAAGTTAGATGACTCAGAATCATTGGTGCTTTAGCCATGTGATGGACTGGAAACCTAGTCACCCAGCGCAAGGTGGCATTGGCCACAGCCTCCCACAACTTTTAACAAAAAAATAAAATTGAATGAATAAATGAATAGGTGGATGGATGGAGAGGTATGTGGATGGAGGCAAAGATCGACTGAAATAAAGAGCGTCTCTTATGTAAAGTCTGTTTATGTTAAGAACAACCATTTCTAAAATAATGTACGCTACATTATTTTATTTTTTTTAAACATTGCCAATTGAGTTTGAATGTACAAGTTAAAAACTAAACGTGACTTTGGGGCACTGCCGTGAAAAGGAAAAATGAGTCATTGACATGAAGTTGTGAATGGGTTGCATAACTGTTGTTGTTAGTATTTCATAAATGAATACAAGTCTGAGTCATCGCGCAGTCCTACATTAGTGCTTTCCTTTTAGCATGTTTTACAGCTGTCACACAAAGCTCTTATCGTGTTCCCAAATTAACACCAACCTGTAACCACCAACCCTCTCTTCATAGTCCGAATCTCTCCACGAGTTGGATGATGTCAGTGTGTAGCAGTGGCACCTTTACAACTGCTACCTCTGGAAACATTTGGAAGCTGGACGCCGATTATGTAATCTGCAAAAGCTTGACGTTTGGTTTCTGGATCCCTTTCAAATAAAAACCCTCACACACGGAATCAAACCGCCCACTCTACTACCCACCACGCATGGGGTTAGAACGACATATTTATCCGTAAACAAAGACGCAGACAATGGTGGTGGGTTGTTTGCTGTGGTAGCAGCTCCGAGCTAGCCCTCTGGGCTCAGGTACCAGATTAGCCGTGTAGCAACCACAGAGTGAAACGCTAAAAAATAACTTTTACCATGAGATAACAATTACAAATAAATCCCTTGCAATTCACTTGGTACTTTGTTGCTACATAATTAATATGATGTGTTTTGTTTGTTTGTCAGGGCTATTTGGTTTTGAAAGGGGGCGACAGCGAGCATACTTCTGCTACCCTTGTGTTGATTCTATTTGTTCGAATACTTTGCACTTTCTTGATTTATATTAGGTTTATTTGGAAACACTTCAGGGCAATCTGCAGGTACAGACTGGTGTTGAGAAGCAGTGCGGGCGTATATGGCAGGTATAAGTGGAAGAGTCACAATGTGGCCTCACCGGGTCGGCAACAATAGCCAAAGACCACTGGAGTCCAAGTCTGCTGCTGCTCTGACAAAGTGGCAAGATTGCCTCTCCAGTCAGCTTCGGTATTCAAGGTTCAGAGGTAGACATGTTTTCGTCACAATAGACGAAAACCCAAAGGAGGGAATAAAAAAGTAAGAAAGAGGAAAACAAGAAGCCACAATGAAACCAGGCGGGAGTCAAAAACATCGTAATGAGTCCAATTCTTGGCAACGCATGTAATTTTCCATGAAATTAATTTTGTATTTCTTCTGATTCTCCCGGCCTGAGAGAAGAAAGTTCCACCAATATAGGCTCCTTAAAAGTGTAATGAGCTCTAAGGGGAACATTTTTTTTTTTAAATGAGTCCAAGACTTTAAACTTTCATTCATAAAGAGAGGAATAGATCCAAGAGTACATCCTCCCCTCAAAGGGAGGGGATGACAATGGGAGAATCTATGTGTGTGTGATTTGATTGGTATTTATTAAAGCATCATATTGGAGTTTGAGTCAAGTCTACAAATCACACACACACAAACACACAGACACACACATAGACACACACACACACACAATAATCTTGTCTGATTTGAATCAAACTGGCAAACTTGCACGTATACAAATGTATACAGTACGCTGACATATGCATATATATATATATGTATGTATATATACACATATATGTATATATATATATATGTATATGTATATACTGTATATATACATATATATATATATGCATTGTCAAGAGAAATTACCTTGTGCATTTACTACTGCTACTCTACATTTACTACGGCTGCTCTACTTACAGCCACAGGACCAAGCAAATTAGAGCCTTGGGTAGTGAGTCAGACAATGTTACAAGTTAAAGTGGAACAACCTTTACAAGCAACACTAAGTGTAGAACACGTGAGAGGGGCCGGAAATTTTAGTATGCTAATGTTGTGTTGCTAATCTTAAACGGAGCTAAAAGGTTAAAAGAGTCACCCGCTGAGGGAGAGATGCAACACATCGGGGTTCCATAACCATGACGGCAATTAAAAAACCCACAGCAGAGGCACACTATCAAATGCTTAATTTTGTTCTGTGCTTCAGTAACACTCACAAAAACACAATACATAGAATCACGCTTACGCACACACACACAAACACACACACACACACACACACACACACACACACACACGTACACAGCCCTGTCTGGCATGTGGCCACGATTGTGCTTTTCACAATGGCTTCTTCATACTAGAAATTCTTAGTGCATGCATGCATGTCTGTGTGTGTGTGTGTGTTTGCCTATGTTTAATTTAGTCACTTGAAAGTGAGAAAGGATCTAAAAATGTGGAGGCTAGCAGAAGAATAGCTTGAATTTCGAGGTAAAGAAAGAAAAAAAAAGATTGCCATGAGGAATGACAATGAGATGGAAAACAATATGGAGAAATGAGGGAGCAACTTTAGGAGCAAAAAAACGCCTTCAAGTTGCCGAATGCGTGTAAAAATGATATTCCATGTACAAAGACAAAAATCAAGTTTACGGCTGTTGCATTTGATACAGCACTTAAATAATATATTCCAGGTTTCATTGCAATTGTTTGGATTATGTCAAATCAGTGTTGCTACTCTATTCAATACATCCTGTGTCTTTGCTAACAGATTATTCCATTTCTATTGGTGCTGCATGTATGATTAAGATTTAATTATAGCGTTAAACATGAGAACAGTGAATGTGCAAACTAAATTATTCGACATTTTTCGACAAAGCTGCTGTGGGGGCTCACTGAGAGGAACTGCCCACTCAGGGAACTCCATGCCTTCAAAGTTTTATTTCTAAATGTTTGCATTCACACCACGAATAGGAACGCTGAACCCACCAGCTATAGGAGATCAGTGAACAGAAAGTTTGTTACACTTATTTAGTGTTTAGACAACTCTGTCACGTGCTACAATCATGTAGACACGAGCGGAATCGCTATTCAATTCAATTCAATTCAGTTTATTTGTATAGCCCTTTTTCACAAATTACAAATTTGTCTCAGAGTGCTTTACAATCTGTACACACACACACACACATTTATATATATATATTAGGGCTGTCAATCGATTAAAAAAATGTAACTAATTAATCGCACATTTTGAAATTCATTAATCGCGATTAAAAGTTTTTTTTTCTTCTAAAGACTAAATCTTCTAAATGAACGAGTAATCCCTTCAGACAGCGTGTATTTTAGACACTTGTTTAATTGTATTCTTTTTTAAAGACCAAACTTCACACAGAGCTGTGTTTTCAAAGAGGCTTCTACATATAAAGTGCCAGCGAGGTATTTAATATTGTGGATGATAAATTGTTTCTTCAGTGAAACATCAGATTAGTAAACAAGGTGTATTAGAGACCCCATTGGTCCTGTCATCTTTAACATAAACAGCAGAACCAGTGGCCTTGGTAAACTGACTGACATTCAAATATGTCATGTTAACCCTCTGGAGTCTGGGGGCATTTTCTCGATTTTACAAAACAATGTAAATTCACCTTTTAAAGTTTGCAAGAGGTTTTTTTTTTATGGTGGCTGCCGGTGCTGCTCATGTGTTTGACTAATAACTCAAATAGGAGCTAAAAAAGTCCATCAAAACTGTGTTCAAAGAACCACGATACTTCCAAGTTCTTGTCATGTGGACACAATACAAATGTTGTTTTTTAGAACAATGAAAAAGTTCATCCGGTCCCAAAAAACCAGACTGATTTAATGTTGCCATTCCAAAGCACTGTCGAAAACGAATAATATAGACACGGACATTAGAGGAAGACGTCAAGACTCAGTAGGCGTAACGTGCTGTATGACAAACAGGAAGAAATTATAGGGAAGGAAAGAGAGAATAAGACGGGGAGAGGAGAAGTGACAAAGAGATGAATTAGGAGAGAAAAGGATATGACAGGACCGACACGATGACCTTTAAGAGCGCAGGAGAAATGGATAAACACTTCACACGCCGTTGGTGTGTGTTCTACTGCTTGGGGTTTGCTCGGCGTGTGTGTGTGTGTGTTTCCCACGGTGTGTGTGTGTGTGTGTTTGACAGACGTCTCTGTCCCGTCCTGTCTGTCTTTTGGTCCAGGTGCAGCAGTGTGATAACAGCTCCGCCTCTCTCCTCTCCTCCCTCCTGGCCTGACTAAGTCCACTAATTCCACGCGCCGGCCGTAAAAAATGAATAAAGCCTGTTTCCGCTTCGAGAGTCAACTCTTTGGAACTCATTCAAAAAACAACAAAAAAACATGCAGTGTAGACTTTTAAGGAGCTCATTCATTGGGCTCTCTGAACGTATTCGCCACGACTGACTCATCCACACTGGAATATGGAGTTAACATCAAGATGACAAACCGAGGTGGTGGAAAGCCTTAATGGTGAACGAACTGAGCGGCTCGCCGGAGGGTCACATGCGCTTGATGACTCTGCGGAGGACAATCTGTGCAGAGGAGAGTGAGTGAAACAAGTCCCGTCTCCCTAAATGTGATGCCGAGGCACCAGGCCTGTCAGCCGCAAAGTAGCAGAGGACTAATGTCGTGTGGAACCGGGTCCCAGGTGGGGGATGTTTGGAGGCAAATGAGTGGGAACAAGAGTGCTGCTGAAGTATTTGCTCAGCAATTTTGTTGAGTGAATAAAGTTGAGGGAAACATAAACATGTATTTGAGGCAAAGGAACACTGTCAGCGTTTGATCCAAAAGTCAAAAAATGTCCAGAACGAGACGCACCGTGAGACTAAGGTGTCCCAATTGCCAAATAAAAACATACACTTGTATCCCCGGGAGTTCACAAAATGGACTGGCTGGGCTAAAGTTACTTCTTTTGGTTTGCCACTAGCCCAAATAGCAACACAATTGAACTTGGATGTTTATGCTTAAAACAACTATAACACTCAGCTTTCTGCGTTTTCCTGATGGATCCTTATTTGGAAATATTCATTTTTAGAAAGCAATCAACCCTTTATCGGGCGAGGAACCAAATATGTTAACTTCGTAGATGTCGATTTTTTTTAACCTAAAAACAATATATATTTTTGTATGTCCCAACAATGAAACTGTATTGTTATGTCCTCCAATAGCACTGCAGTGTTGACATTTTGAATTTCAAAGTATTTCAGTGAGTGCCCTATAAAAGGGTTAATGTAAAGTTTGAAATGTCATACAATGTAATGAGGTGAAGGCGTTGCAAAGAACATCTACAGTGATGTACAACTCTACTGAAAGGAGTAAACACTGCTATGGGGATCTGGCCTTTAGGATTACGATCATGGAATAGTCAATAGACTGCATTTATATAATGCTTTCATCCAAAGCACACACACACACATACACTGATTGTGGCAGAGCTACCATGTAAGGCAACGGCTCAACCATCATGAACAATGAGGCATCGGTGTCTTGCTCAAGGAGTCACGGTCACCCGTGATGGGGGGTGAGTTCAAAAACGGTTGATTATAGTTTATGAAATGAATGTGCTCAGAGGAAAGGATGAATAGCCGCCTGTATGACTCACCAGAAATATACAAATCAATTCCAAAAAAGCCACTGCTGAACCTCTCGAAGTCACCAGAGAGCCCTCAGTGTTCACACACTGCATGTCAAACTGACACAACCCCTCTGCTGTCCGTTTTGTTCTCCGCTTCAGTCAGCGGTCTTCAATCAGCAGACTCGCTAACTCCCCCTCACCGCCCCCCTCGCTTTGCCATGATGGATAGTTCGTGGTCTTATCCTCCACCTCCCTTCCCCTGTCCCCTGTCAATAGCAGAGATTTCTGGTGAGGCGACGTGGGAAGAGAAGTGAGAAAAGCCAGGAAGAGCAGCAGAAGTATAGCAGAGCGGAAGAAAGAAAAAAAGGTACACGAAAGAGAAAGCAGGGAGGAGGACGTGTTGAATAATCCTTTTTGTTGTTTTCCATTTGTTTACTGGTTGCTATATGTATCTATTTGCTGGGCTGTGTTTTGTTGAAAATGAAGGTGTCGTAATTGATAACCATCATCCCTGGATGCTGAGACTTCAAAATAAACATTAAAAGCAGCACAGGTACACAGTTAGATATGAGGGTTATGCTCAGTTGCCTCCTTTTTTCAATTCAAACTTTAAAATGTTTATGCGAGCATGAGCATGGACCTTGGAGGGAAAGTGATATGTTCACGTAAACCAGGGGTGTCAAACTCATTTTCCCCGTGGGCCACATCAGCATCATGGCCGCCCTCAAAGGGCTGTAACTGAAGCACTGTATAAACTACTCCCGGACATATTGTGAAATAACTCTCTTTGCATTTGATTATTGTCTATTTGAGTGTAGAAAATGTCTCTAATAGTATAACATAAATCCATTACATTTGAAACCTTCAATATAAAAGCACAGGATGTTTTTCTAAAGTTTCTTTAAGAAAAGGTGATCATATGTCTTTCAAGCAGTCAGGGGCCACATCAATTGACGTGGGGGGCCAGAATCGGACCGCGGGCCTTGTGTTTGACACCTGTGACGTAAACAGATACGATGCGTATGCTACATAGTATTGTAACTGAAACGTCAATCAACGCTGACTTTTGGTTCCACACTGGACAAGAACGCTCTGTGATTGTTTCACCCATCCTTTGGGCCCAGTCCGCCTCCCTACGTCGACTTTTTTGCTCGTTATCCGACAGATCTGAGACTATAATATTGCCATAAATGGGTTTACATTGGAGTTACTTTGAAAGTAGAGTGCGTCTCATTCAGGCGCTGAAGTCTGCCGGGGACCCCGTGGGAATGAGACCGGGTGGAAGAGTCCTCGGTGGCTGTAATCCATCCTCTTGAAAAGAGATCCCTACCAAGCGGACTCCAGTGTCAGAGAAGGGGTACAAAATCCCGCTAAAAAGCCCCTATGAAGCATCAGCTTTCTGAGTGAGCCAAATCACGTGGGTATATTGTTCAAATTTAGTCTTTCTAATATGCAATTATTGTGTTTTCTTTCCATCTTTCCTGCCTCAACTTCTTACATTGAATTCCTTTCAACAACGCCTCCTCTTTCCTTTCATCCTCCTCCACTTCCTTCCCCGTGTTTCCATCACTGTGTGCCTCCTCTGCAGTGCCAACCTGCATCTCTCCATCTCTCATCCGTCTGAGGCTCTTCTTCTGTCACTGAATGCTATAGGTGGCACTCTCATCCCTTCCTGGTCTCTGGAATCCCTTCTACCTCCTGCGTGTAATGGTTGTCTGATTACCGCGACGGGAATATCCATGAACATGGCTGCCCGGGTGTCTGACTGTGTCTAACTGGTTTGGTAGATAACCGCCTAGTAGACTGGGGAGATGGATGGATGAGGTGTTTGTTTGGATGACTGCATGGCTGACAAACTGACTGACTGGTTGGCGGGGAAGCTGAAGACTGGACAGCTGTCTATTTGTCTGGCTTGCTGCATGCGGAAGATGACTGACTGTGAGAGTGTGTGTGTGTGTGTATCTGTTGCTTTTCTGTCCATCAGCATGCTGGTTCCACTACTTCTACATTCCTTCCTCAACTTCCTCTGGGCTTTATTCAAAATGTGTGTGTGTGTGTGTGTGTGTGTGCACATGCAGTGTGGGATTCTTGTGCTGCTGTTGCTGTGTTTTCTCTCCTCCTATCCCAACCAACGGAGTCCATCAGTGTGTGTAGATGTGTTGGCGACGGGTCTCCTCTCATGCCACCCACCACTGCTCATCCTATGACAGCTTCTGAGAACAAACACACAGACACACACACTCACGCAGCAGGGTTGTGGCATTGAACCCTATTGTGTATTGTTTCTTAAGGCACCAGTGGGATCCTGGCAGCTCGGCCTCATCCGTCTGCTGACGCTGACATTGCGTGTGAAAAAAAGAGAGAGTGGGACTGTGTGTGTGGAAGTGAGTTTGTGTCTCTGCATGTTTGCTGTCAATCACACATCAGTCACACATCCGCAGCCGCACTGACAGGCGTCGTGGAAGTCGGTCCCGTTTAAAACTGCCTCAACGGCAATGTGTTTACGAAGTGGAAACTATTAGATAAGTCAGACATTAAAAAAAAATGATATCCTGGTTAGTATCAGGCAATGATAGAATAACACAATCAGCGTATTGCAAGTCAATCTTTTCAAAAGCCTGTAGAGGTAGCTTTCAATTGGAGATATTTGTATCTTTTTTCAAATGGTCTAAAGTTCTGAATCTGTAATTTGTTAAGCTGCTAAAAAGACAAATGACTTCAATATGACTCAACCACTGACGGTTAAATAATAAGATTAGAAGTGTTATTCTGATGACATACATTTTTGGTTTTATAGAAGAGTTACCAGCAAGAGTAGCTCGACCACTTATGTATAACTATTGTCACGTTGCACCTCAACCAATAGAACTGCCAGCTCCATCTCTAGCACCTGAGTCAGCTGGAACACCTGAACGCCACCTGCTGCTATTTGAGAGTTTCTAACTAGTTGGTTAAAAGTGCTGAGAAAAACCTAGTTTCTGAAACTCCTAAGTGTAAATAAAATCCATTGAAATCTTTACAAAAAAGAATGAACACAAAAGAGCAGTTATGAGTCAGAGACTTTCTGCTGGTTATTATTTTGACTGCTAATAAAACAAACACATAGAGTAATAATCAGCAGGATATTATACAGCAATGCCCATTATGAGATTGTGTTTCTCTGAAACACAATTATTCACTCTGCTCGCTGTTCGTTTGAGCTTCAACATCTGTCTGCTGCCATCAGTGGGTTTTTATTAAGAAGATTCTGTGGCGCCTGGGAAGCGTTTTACGCTGACTTGTTCATTTTGGTATAAACAGGAAGAGCTTTCTAAAACCCTGCATGACCAAAATAGGACAATACATATAACTTTATTACTCTAATCCTATGTTGTTATTTTTTTTTGTCTCAGAGAAGTCATTTCAAAGTCTTTGACAGTATTGAAGTTTGCATCATTTTGTCTGCCTCCATGTCTTGTACCTTACGAGCTGTCCCCTGGAGAAACTCATTACACACACACCGCTCTCTGGGAATCAATCTGCCTCTGTTACCGTCTCTATTCTCTGCTGGAATCGTCCTGTCCCTCCCTCCCTCCCTCCCTCTCCCTCTATCCCTCTATCCCTCTATCCCTCCATCCCTCATTATGCAGACCAACTCTCCCTCTGCCTCTCTTATCACTCTCTACTGGAGTGCTCATTACTGTCTCTCTGTCCCTCACTTCTCTGCTTCTCTCACTCTCTTCCTTTATATCTTAATCTCTGTCTGATAAAAAACAAACACACACACACACACGCAGCACAGCAATTTCAGGTCTTGGTTTTACAAAAATGGCAACAGGATACTACGTATCGTATGAATTCATTTGTATGTGTGAGACTTACTCTAAATGTTAAGATGGACTCAAATTCTTAATATAGGTCTCTGAGTGTGTGCACATGTGGCATGAAAGGGAGGCCCTGCAGCTTTTGAAAGAAGAAATAACCACATCTTACAGATGTAAAGGTGAATTTATTTGCAAAAAAATGCACTGTTGTTGAATTCCAAACTCAAGTTTTTTTTCTGCTAAAGCCTCTTGGTCCGACATGGCCAGCAGTTTAAGGTGGACAATGTAAAACAGACTGTAGATAGATGTTGCTCTGCTTTTTTATTGATAACAATTGGGCTACTTCTATTCCAGAGGTAGCCAACACGGTGTCCACGGGCACCTGGTCGCCCACAGGGACCACGTGAGTCGCCCCCAAAGGCATGTTCTCAAAAGAATCAACATTGAGCTCTTACAAAATAAACAAAGAAAACACGACCATAATCCCCGGGCACTAGGACCTTGGGGAGGCTGGTGCGCTGGCTTTCTCAATCTGTAAGTAACATCTCTCTCAAAGAGAGTCAGGATTACAGCCAACGAGTTTAGCTCAAAGTAAATGATGCACGGAGTGAACAGTAAGTCCAGGTAGTTACAGAATGTCAGTCGTTGTTAATGAATGCAATAATGTTTTCCATGAAATGGTATATTTGACACTGAACTAGTTCATCTTTATCTCAGTGATAGAGTCCAAATGAGCATAAAATATCACTATGACCCTGAAATTCTGTCTCTAACAATGGATATCCTTGCGCGTGCAAACATAACCACTCTACTTATTAATATGAGGGCCTGAACACTGTCAGTGGGTGCAGAGGACCTATTCTTCTTAAAATCTTTAGTATTATTGTACGTGTCTTCGGCAAAATCTATGTTCATAATCAGAATGTTTGGACAGAACAATCAAAAGACCGTAGTTATAAAAGCTTCAGGTTCCATCCAACCACGTGGATGTCGTGTGGCGGCTCATTATTAAAAGGTGATTCATGCTAATTTGTTTTTCGGGAAGTTCATATCAAACAAGTAGCCCTTCGGATTAGTTTGTAACCTTGAAGTAGCTCTCGGTGTCAAAAAAGTTGGTGACCCCTGTTCTATACTATATTTTAGAGTTCATCAACATCCAGTAATTGAAGATCATGGCGATAATGGTCACTGTCCATCTGATTTTAGATTAACCATTTGTACATTATTTACACCCATCAAGGGTGGTAAAGTCTCAAACAGTGACTTCAAACACAGTGCCGAAGCAGGTGTGAGCTCTCTGACCCATAGCTGTCCCCTCACATTATTAGACCATGCCTTTAGTTCATGCTGGCACACATCAAGCATGTAGTGACTTTGCATCAGTCAAGCAGCAAATTCATTGGCCTCAAGGTGACTTTATTTTGTTGTGTCTCCCCATAACATCGTTTGCTCTGAAATATACATGAGGTGACACCAGAACTACGTCCAATGCTACGCAGAACAGTGGCACCGAGTGTCAAAGGAACTTTATACATTTATCGTTTAGCAATTATTTTTTATTTTGTAACCCGCAGATAGTTATTTCCTGAATATTTTAAATTGTGTACTTAGCGCTGTGAAAGGCAGTAAAAGTAATGTCTTTAATTCCAAAATGGACTGAAGTGGAGCAGATGGAGTTTGTCAGTTCTCATAGAATTGAAGCTGTAACCACGGCCATCTTTTCGGGGAACTTTAACCAAAACTATGTGCATGGATAGACTACCCTAGAGGTAAGTGGAACATATAGGACATTTGGCTTTTGGGTGAATCTTCACGTATCTCAAATTGTCACTTTAATAAATAACTAAAATAAATGAAATAAATAAAATAAATGAAATAAATGAAATAAATAAAATAAATAAAATAAAATAAATAAAATAAATACAATAAATAAAATAAATAAAATAAATAAATAGAAAATAATTTGTAGGAAAAATATTGCAATAAAAAAACAATTAACAATCAAGCGCATTTGATCATGAATGTTGTCTTCACAAAATGCAGTTTTTGGACCAGTGGACTACGTTTTAGTTTTAAAACTCAAAATGATCCACAAGGCAAACTTTGAAAACGCACATCATATGACCGTTCATGTATACTGGGCATGCGTGGCAGTGTGAACAGGAAGCAGAACACAGCACAACAGCTGCTACAGACAACAAAGCAAGTAACCCGCTCGACCTGGCTGTTGGTTTTCTTCCAGAAAAGGGTCATGTGACAGGGTCTTGACGAATCAGGGAAGGGCGCATTGTTGACTGCTTAAACGCAATCGAGTAGTGAACGGGGATGTCAAAGTCATCGTTTCCAAGCGTATCCGTTTATGCCCGTACGTAACCCTGGAGTTCTCTAACGTATGTACTCTAAAAGTCCGGCATAGTGTGGCCACTAAGTGTAAAATAAGAGTTTTAAAATGTAAACATATAAATGTGAACATACCCTAAGTGTCTGGCACCAATCCCTAAGTGTGTGTATGTGTGCGTGTGCATGTGTGTGTGTAAGGTATCTCTTTGTGGATCATGTTGCATGGGCGGATAAAGATGAGTCCTTCCACGAGGATGTGCGGCAACTAATCACAAGATGACTACTTTAATTAATTAGCTGACTCTACGGCACACATCATAAATGCTAACGAGGACGAAATGTGGGCGAAAGAGATGGAGACAGAGAGAGAAGACAGATAGAATTATGAAAAATGAGGTGGGCAAGACGAAGAGAGAAGGGAAGACCAACAGTCAGTAACCGATGTAATATAGAGGAAGAAATAAAGGAGATGTATACTGCTCTCACTTTCTAGCTTCTCTTTTCTGTTGCTCTTGCACACACTCCTTTCCCCCTTTTTCCTCGTTTCTTGTTTCTTTCCATCTCACAAATGCCTCCTTTTTTCTCTCGGAGGGATTCAGGTACTTGGAGACAAATGGCTCTGGAGGCTTAGGAGCTCCGGGCGATGTTCCTATGGAGAAGCCACCGTTTACACATGTGGCATGCGTATGTTCTTTTGTTTGTCTGTATACTCACATGGCTCTGTGCTATTTGCATGTTCTTGAGATCCGGGCACATTTACACACACGTGTGTGTGTGTGTGTGTGTGTGTGTGTGTGTGTGTGTGTGTGTGTGTGTGTGTGTGTGTGTGTGTGTGTGTGTGTGTGTGTGTGTGTGTGTGTGTGTGTGTGTGTGTGCATGTGGCGTTCCTCTATAGGGATTGGAATATATAGCAGAATTGTGACTATACCTTCAGAAGCAAAGAACAAGGAGGGGATCAAACGGAATTTCACAGACGACTTTGAAAGACTCGCATTGTGTGTGTGTGTGTGTGTGCCTACTGGAATATATTTAGTTAAGTCCTGTTCAGATTAAAATAGAGGGGTTTTACTGGGAGAAGAAAGGGTGGAAGGAAATAGACTTGAGACGTTGGTAATTCCTTTGTTTTTCCAAAAAGCAGCTCAACCAACAAAGGTGTTAAACATTCAGTCATAATTACCTTCGCATTGAAAATGCGGAAGGTTATGTTTTGATCGCTGTGTATTTATTTATTTATTTATTTGTATGCGTGTTACTCGCATAACACAAAAAGTATTAAACCGAATCGCATGAAATTTGGTGGGATGATTGGTTATTATCCGGGGACCATTTGATTAGATTTTGGGATCGATCGGGTTAAAGGTCAAGGTCAATGTCATGAAATGGTCAACATCTTCTTAAATCGCATGACATTTGGTGGGATGATTGGTTATTATCCGGGGACCATTTGATTAGATCAGGGGTGCTCACACTTTTTCAGCATGCGAGCTACTTATTATGTGACCAAGTCAAGGCGATCGACGAGAGGGGGGTGCTAGTAAGTGCACTCACCTGCCATGCGAGAGATGAGATGTGTTGTTGTGGGGGCTTTTCTTCTTTTCTTTTCTCTCGGCGGCGCGAGACGAGCAGGCGGAGACTGGCGGCAGTGCGACGGACACTGAGAACAGAATGACATGCTTCTGCTGTTGACAGAAAGTGACGAGGGAGAAAGTTTTTTTTTTTTATGTTTTTTTCGCGATCGACACGCGACGATCGACGCAGATCGCGCGCGATGACGCGATCGACGCGCGATCGATCGTCGCGACCCCTGCGACTGGATTAGATGTTGGGATCAATTGGGTCAAAGGTCAAGGTCAAGGTCATGAAAAGGTCAAAATCTTCTTTTTACCATAGCACGGTAAATTTGTATCCAATTGGCATGCAACTAATGCCAAAATGTTCATAATTCAATGCCCAATCTTGTGATATGCGAAGGTATGTGCTCTACCGAGTGCCCATTCTAGTTATATATGTATAAGTCCCATACATGGCCCATGTTATTCTCCCTCTTCATGTATTCCTCCTGCTTCTTACGTGCTTTTGGAACAATTTTCTTAAATCTATACAGTGCATCAAATCGAGAAATTGTCTTAAACATTTCTAAGAATAGAGCAAGCTGTGGGCAGCATCGGTTCCATAGGCGAAGTCAGGGAAGACAAAAAGGTAGAGCTCAAAATAAAGAAGGAGGAAGAAGGAAAGACAAGGAAACACAGAAAAAAAAGAAAATGACATTTTCGCCGTGAATAATAGCCCATTCATCAGTGCTAATTTGCTAGGCTAATGTTCTCACTGAGCTTAATGGGGAGATTAGCCGAGACAAATTAGCACTGATAAACGAGCGAGCGCTACCCACAGTGGTCAATCATGGAGCCACGAATTCATACCAATGGAAAGCATCTGGCTCTAATTGAGATTTTAGTTCAAGTTCAACAATTACCTTCCGCTCGTGGCCTCACGCCGCCTTCCAATAACGCTGAAGATGAATGGAGATGCGAACGGGAGCAGACATTAACACAAACAACATTAAAAGCACCAAAATGATGAAATGGAGGACATGGGTTGGAGTGAAAAGGGTTTGCGGTGGATCACGTTGACAGCACGAGGGGAACATTAACGCCTTACTTGTATTTTAATTAGCCGGCAGCTGATGTAGCTTCGGAAACACAATACATTGCTGAAGATGTCCTAAAATGATCATGGTCACGGGAGTATCTCGAACATAAGTCATGGGAATCCAATCAGATGCAGTGCTTCCCATACACACTCTGAAATCTAACAAAAAGGACTTCAGGGGATCTTCAATTCCTCCGTTAATAAGTAACGCGGCCTTTAGAGTTTCACGCGATCGGGTGACGCTCTTATCCAGAGCGACTGGCAGCGGCACGAGAAGCTCGAATTTCCAGGATCGCGACATTACAAGCGGCCGATAGATTTCAAGGTTCAGCGCATCGGTGCCCGGTGACAGAATACCCCCCCCCCCCCTCCGTTTCTTTAGAGAAATGGCATGTAGTGAAGGGGAGGTCCAAAGAAAAGCACCGCTGCTCTTGTGAGATCCTTTAACCTGCCTACTACCAACTATGCCATGGCGCTGCTGATGCCCCGCCCACTCCTCTCTACCTCCATCTGCCTGATGGATCATGGAGGTCTGGATCGTGGCCCATGCCTCCTACCAACTATTCATACACTGTCATATTCATTGATTGTGTTTTAACTCTAATGTGTCCTTCTGTACACATGGCATATATTGCATATGTCCATCCTGGAGAGGGATCCTCTTGCTCTCCTGAAGGTTGCTTCCATTTTTTTCCCGTGAAGTGTGGTTTGGGAGTTTTTCCTGATCCGATGTGAAGTTCTGGGACAGGGATGTCGTATATGTACAGATTGTAAAGCCCTTTAAGGCAAATTTGTAATTTGTGAGAATGGGCTTTACAAAATAAACTGAATTGAATTGAATTTAAGAACTCCACGAAGGGATTTTTATGAATTATTATTGCGGGTCCACCAAACTGGAAGTGATGGATGTGGATGCAGCGTGTCTGGATGGAGCAATAACAGCCTTATTTCTCCAGGTGGGTATTTTGTGAGATTTCACAGCTCGCAGACAAACTCATCGTTGGACATGTTTGATAGGACATCTTGAGAAGGGATGAGCTGAACTTTAAGCACTTATCCATTGCTATCGCATTCTGCCTGATAGTGTAGCTTCCATTTCTGGCGATAGATTTGAGGAACATTTGCCAACACAACAAAGACACATAAAAGGTGTTTCCACTGGGTGTGTTTTCTGTGTCGACCCTGCGAGGCCTGCGCCTTCTGTAACGACACATAACTGTCACGCCGGGTGAGCAATCACATGTGTGCAAAGGATTTATGCACTTTTGATGGTGTTCACTGGCTGAGTGGGTAAATGTGACAGCATTCAATAGCTGAACTGACAGTTGAAGGGGAGACACACTTGATCAAGCATATTATTCTGCCAGGGGGAAATTGTCTAAACTTGTTTTTTAAATATTTCGAAGTACGCGTCTTGGATTTCTGAGAAATGATCCAATAAAAGATAAAGCAAAAACTATTTTTTTTAAAGGTATTGCAGTTATAGCTGTTGGCTTTTCTGGTTTTAAAAGACAGGAACAAGACAAGGAAGTCATGTATTTAAATTTAAAACGTATTTTTTTAAAGGTATCGCAGTATAGCTGTTTTCAGTTTTTTTCTGTTTTTAAAATACAGGAAAGACAAAGAAGTTATACATTTATATACAATAACAATTGCTCAGAGCATGACAAGCTTAGTAATCGTCTCACGTGTGTCCACGGCAGAAAGACAGAAATATAAATTCAGCCCAGCGATAAAGACATGCCCACACACAGGCACCGTATACACACGTATAGACACACACACACACACACACACACACACACACACACACACACACACACACAGACAGGAAGCAGTGTTGTTCCTCAGCTTGCGGGCTGCAGTGGGAGGCTCCCTGCAGTGCAGACTGAAGAGGAAGACGTACTGGAAGAGGAAGCGATATTGTGAAGTGCACGTTTGGATAAACTGCAGGCAGCAAACGGGTCAAACACAGGTGGACTAGAAAGAGTCCGCTTTGCGCCTCACATAATGCAGACGCACATACTGAGGCGACTGTAAACCTATTGAAGCCTCTGCAGACCAGTTAACAGCATATTAAGCCCAATGAAGCCTTTAAGTAAAACAATGTACATTATGCTTGACAGCAGCACAGCTGTGCAATAAGAAACACATTTAGTTTAGTATTTGTATTAACGCAGGAGAGAAGTGACAGCGTTTAGCTGTAAAAAGCCTCTTTTCATCTGCAGACAAAACAGGAACGACGTGTTTGATCGGCTGTATGGAAACAAGTTCTTTGTATATTAGGGATCTATCCAACTGTGTTATTAGGTTTTAAAAAAGAAAGCATAATGCAAGGGAAACAGATAGGTAATGTACAGTGCTGCTGCTAGCCATGTTGGTGCCCTAAGCATAACTCCGTCATGATGCCCCCCCCTGAGATAGGAAAGGGCACCCACGGTGAGTCTTGTGATATTCATGCCTATAAAAGGTGCCTAATATTTCTATACTGAAATAATATCGGCATTATAATTATTATAACGCTGATGATTTTTTTAGTTGACTATTTTTTGGTGCCCCCTCAGGACTTGGTGCCCTACGCACAGCGTGTTGTGCGCGTTATGGGAGCGGCGGCACTGGTCATGTCCCTGAAGTTGCCTGTTATTGTTACAAGGAGAAAAACGCCATGACTCTATTCGATTTCTCAACATGTTTTTTTTTTTTTTTTAACTCATCGTTTCATTTACTACACTTTATTGAAAAGTAATCGCTATATTATGTATTATGACAGTACCATCAGGATATCTTTTAAACTCTGCAACAAACACATTTAAATGAAGCTTAGATTGTGTAGTAGATATCAGTTGAATGAGTTAATTCTGCAGTTTTAACAACACAAAACAAAAAAATTAAGTTTTACTTTGCATTTCCGGCAATATATAAGATGTTCCCTGCTGTGTGTAGGATATCAGCCATGGGTTTCACGGACAATTCATAATTTAGTTGCTCATTTCAACGAGTTCATTGGGTTTCAGTTCAGTGACACTTTAAATAGAGAGAGGAAAAGTACAGCATGATGATGTAGGAATATATTAGGATATAAGTATATCTCAATAATACATCAATTTGGTGCTTCGCAGGCAGAAACATTACTTTGCTGATAAATAATAAGCCCCAAAATTATAATATTTGCTGTTCAAACCACATCCAAAGTTATCTCTGTACACCTCTACCATCAAGTATAATATTTAATGCAAAGACCATCATGTAACCAAAAATGAAACATTAACTTTTGGTTTCTGATTATTATTAATCATAGAAAAACAGGAAATTTAGTTTACAGTGCAGTTACACCAGTGGCATGTGTGCTGAACTGCAGCAGACACATGTATCATCACTAAATAAATGTAGTAAAAGAAGAAGCATACCAACGACACACAATGTCTAATTTCCCCCCAAAAAATTCCCCCGTGGAGACAAAGTCAATGTGCAGCCGCACTTCAGCCACTGTGCGCTGCAAACTGGGACTTTCACATTAACCACATCTGTAGCCTATTTCAAGCGGCTCCCAGAATAATAAAAAAGACAATATGTTTTCATGAGCCTGGGTCCCGGGCCAAGTAAATAAAAGGTGCAAAAGAATTTCTCTCTGTCAGTATAAAACATCAGCTGCCCCCCCCCCCCCATCCTCAAACTCCTTTTCATAACTCCTGGGGTAACCTAGAGGTAAATGCCCAACACACACACAAACACACACAGAAATATAAATTTAAACCAATTTAAACAAAAAAAGATTCCGCCAATTTTTGCCCCGCTAAATTTTATTTTCGATTGACAAGCCGGATGTCGCTGTAATTTATTTTAATTTTATTTTTTTCAATCTTGAAAATTCATTGCTTTTCCCCTGAGATCCTCATTTGTAAAGAACCCTTGAATTTGTAATAGGTTGAGTATAAATGCTAGATGATGGTTTAAAACATGCTTCTCAGAGCAACTGGTGCATCCTCAGAGCAGAGGAATGCCGGAGCAGCAACAGAGGAGTCCCGTTTCTAATCGGACCTCCTCTATCCTCGACAGCGAGGAGAGGCAGGGACAATAACCACAACACAGTTAACCAGCCGGGCATGTGAAGTATCTTCAAACTGTAGCGTTGGCAGACCCGGAGACTCAAAGAGTGATCGGGAGAACAAATACATAAGAAGGAAAAGACACAGAATAGAGTGCCAGGAGTCGAAAAACAGGGAGAGACGAGAAACGTGTGACGGAAAACAGGCATTTCAATAAGTTCAAAAAGCAAAAATGCTCCGAATTGTGTAATTCCTAAGACTTATTTATTAGAATGTCTGTGATAGTGTTAATCATTTGGCGAGAGAAGCAGCCGGAGTACAAACAATCCCCCGTTCCTCCTGCTCTGACATTTCTACCTCCTTCTGTACATCTTCTCGCCCTCGCAGAGCTCTCCCCCCCCACCCCCCCCCCAAAAAAAAACACACACACAAACACTGGCACACTATGCCGAGGTTGATGGCTGTCACCTTTGTGTACTCAGCCTCTTTCAGGAGCCAGCAATGCAAATAAAAAACCCTTATGAATATGCATGGTGGATGGATTGAGATGGAGAGAAGGAGAGATGGGAGAAAAGCAGGAGAAAGGGGGGGAAAGGAAGAAAGGAGACGGTGACAGGGAAATTGAAGGGCATGGAGGAGAGAAAGTAGAGGGGAAGGATGCTGGAGACAGAATGATCGCGCACACTGGATTAGGAAAATGAACAGAGATGCAGTGACTGTGTGGGTCAAATAGAGAAAGAGAGTAGGTGTGTGTGTGTGTGTGTGTGTGTGTGTGTTTTGCTCTGATTAAAATGGTTTCCTCTAATAAATAATAGCTAAACTCCATTAAAGTTTTTGACAAACAATTTTTTAAACAATGTCAGCTGCACAAGTGACATACAAGCACGACATAAAGAGAAACAGTTATTGTCCACAATAAGAACACAATCAGGTTAAAACATGGATGCGTATAATATATTAAACTAATCATCAATGGACTTGGAAAAACCCATTTGTCTTTTTTTCTCATTGTTTTTTTTTCATCAAATCTCTTATTGGTTTTCGAAATATGCACATGCAAAGGAAAATATGTACACATTGTACGTATAAAAAGGTACTCAGACAAAAAAACTAAAAAGAAAAAATATAAATAAAAACCAAATAAAAAATTATATAAATAAATATATTTATATATATATATATATATATATATAAATACGGGTAGACATGCAAAAACCTGCAAACATATTCACATATATATGCACATACCTGCATAGCCTAATACATACACACGCATAAATACTGGTACCCCCCTCTCCCACTGTTGGTGACGCCCACCCCCCACCCCACTCATACATCTCCAGATATTATATAAGGGAATGTATTATGTTACAATTATATATATATTGTTGAATGTTGCTTAAAGCCGTAGACCAGGATACGATGGTTCTTTCTTTAGCACCATGTATTCTGGCTATGGAAAGTTCCATATTCACGACATCAAGGTAGCTAGCTAACCACTGGGGTTTCGTAACAATGTGCGGGGGTCTCCATCACATTGCTTGCATTTCTTTCTTCTTCTAAGTGTTAATATATTTTCAAGCACATTGTAGATGTAAATGCAATGACAATCAAATTCAATGTGCTGGAAAAATACTAATAATCCAATTTGAATTGTAGCCCTCCACTGTCACTGTATATCCTTCATCCCAACTTCATAAGAACTGTATGAACACCACCACTCTCTTCTCCACAGACATTAGGCATTGAGCTGTCTAGAGTAATGAAGCAGAGCGACTGTACACATCATCTGTGTGTGTCAGCTACTGGAGACACGTTGCAGCCCTCAAAGATTAACAGCTCTATTTATCTACATTATTGTCAGACGTGTGAATGGTTACTTTAATATGTAAGTGTGCATGTGTTAACTCTCCCAGCGTGTACAACATGTCCAAATTAATTTCCTGATAACATTTCTATCACTTTGTTTTGTATTTTCTCAGTGTGTCAAGTGTGTGTGTGTGTGTGTGTGTGTGTGTGTGTGTGTGTGTGTGTGTGTGTGTGTGTGTGTGTGTATTTGAATATGGTAATCCCGCATATATTATCTAACAGATTATATGGATGTTTATAGTGCTTCCAATTTACTGCAGATAACTGCCATCAAATCATTTATCTCAATTATTTAATGGAATAATGGAGAATTTTATGATTCACAATGGCACAGTAAAAGCCAGCATTTTTATTATTATTATAAGGGAGAATTCAAATAAATCAGACAGTTCACACTGTGCAGGTATAGAGAGCAGCGCCTTTACAATCCAGGTATGATGCATTCAATGGTCACGTTAATGTTCATGTTGATAGTCCAACATCTTATTGACTCGGATTGAGCGCACCTCTACAGGCGGTATCTCATATTCCACTGTTATTCACAATATAAGGACTCATATAAACATCCGACTCCATCTGGATATTCTGCATTATTCCAAATGGAGCATTTTTTTCAATTAAGACACGTGGGATATGCCGATTTTATTTGCTATGTTTTAGGAGCATTCTTTGGGAATACAGAGTATTTGAAATATGCATTTCAATAGGTTTTCGTTCACGGCAATGCAACACACGGCCTCCGACCTTTTCAAGAAGCCGTTTGTGGGATTGAAAGAGGGAGGCCGTGTTTGCACGGTCCATTCACTGGTGACAAGGATGTGGCAAACGGTCATACTACGTCAATTGGAAAATGTACGGCTCTGTAGATATTAGTGGAATATTAATTTTCATCATCCATGTAAAGAACTCATTATGAATACTGCTTGTTTTTCAGAATAAAGGCAAACAAAATTCATATTTGGTGCATACAAGTGGTTATATTAAAGCTTCTTATAGCGGACTCCCCCCAATGAATTCCTCCATAAAACAACATTACCATGCAGAGCACCAGATTGCTGCTTTCTGCCCCTGTACACAACTTGCTGTGCAATCCAGGTGATGAAGACACAAATAAAGACTGCTGGGTTTATTTTCCACCGGGGAAACATTACGTTTCCTACGGTTACACCTCATGGCACATTAACCTTGATCAAGCAACTGAAGCTATTAAGAGAGTAGAGAGGAACATCTAAAACAAAGACTCCAAACTGAAGTCTGAGGCCTCGTCCTTGTGTCGTCTTAACCCTTGTGTTGCCTTAGGGTCATTTTGACCCGAATCAATATACACCTCCCCCCCTTAGGATTAATTTGACCCCATCAATGTTTAATGTCGTTGTTCTTTCTTTCAAAACAAAAAAACAACAAAACTAAAGTCACTAAAACTTAAAATTTAAATAATTAATAATTTTTTTTAATTTTAATTGTCAAATTCAAAAATAAGGGTAAAATAAAAAAAAAATATGTTAAAAAAATTAACAAATGGGTGAAAGGGTAAAATATGAAAAATTGGTGGAGGGGAAAATTGGTCAAAATACAAAAGATTGAGCAAAAAAAAACAAGGGTTAAACATCCGCATTTTATTTTGAAGAAATCTTGCCTAAGTGCCAAGCTTTTCCTACATTTACTTGTTAAATCTTGGACTATTTATTGGTTGAGAAGCAGGAGGAAAAGAAAAAGACGAGAATTAGCTGTTCAACCGCTGCTGCGTTGCTTGTTTCCTCGTACGGTTTGAAATACGGCGACCGTATTCTTTACACAGTACGGATGATTATGAAAGCAACAGGTAAGTGGCATTTTTACGAGAGCTGCGGAAGCAATCTGGGCCCGAGAGGCGTATGTTTACACGTGAGCAGAAGTACATGCTGAGTTGAGTCCAATTTAATGGATAGGTTCACTACTTAACGTTCTGCTGCTAGCAGAGACTCCGAGAGAACGGACAGACACTTATCTCAGCGGGGGAAGATTGTTCTTTTCTGGAATATAGACATTAAAAACAAAAAAAGAAGACAATGACCCAGAGATAGAGAGATGTCTTTTTCTCATTTTTGTAGAAATACAATTAGGTTGCTTATACATCGAGGCTCTGGCACGTCATACATAATAATCCATATATATATATATGTATATATATATATATACATATACATATCATATATATATATATCCATATATATATGTATCCATATATCCATATATATATATATATATATTATGACGAATCAGATAATCATTTTCAGATAAAACGACCAAGGAAAAATAGTTCAACAAATAAAAAACTATAATAGCTCAGTCAACATTGTCAATCACTTGGTGAATAGAATACTATTCAGCTAATGTGTGTGTCTGTGTGTGTGTGCTAATGTGTGTGTGTCTGTGCTAATGTGTGTGTCTGTGTGTGTGTCTGTGTGTGCTAATGTGTGTGTCTGTGTGTGTGTCTGTGTGTGTCTGTGTGTGTTTATCAACCTGGAGGTCGATTTATTGCCTTCATCCAAGCTGAATGAAATGCGGCTAATTCTTATTTTTATCTCCTGGGTTTTCCCAAGATTGTAAAAATACGTTTGTCAGTTGGAGGGCTTCAACTCAAAGAGCAGCAGAGGACCAAGGACACACACACAGAAAGAGAGATGACAAGAGAAAGACCAACAATGACACACGATCATTCACATGAAGTCCAGCATGCAAACAGAACACATCATATTCCTGCACACTGTATATAAAACGCAAACACATATCGAATGTGTTAAACACATATGAATATGAATATATCAATATGCTATGCATTTAGTAACTGAAAGGTGGCATCTACAAACACACACACACACACACACAAACACACACACATAACAATTGATTCTCCCTTGAGTGTAAAAGCATTTGAGGTGTAAAGGCATCCTGGGCTTATGGCGTTTGTCGATGTGTGTGTGTGTGTGTGCGTGCGTGTGTGTGTGCGTGCGTGTGTGTGCGTGTGTGTGTGTTTGAGTGACACAGGAGTATGGGTGTTAGCACCAAAGAGGACTAGCTGGTCCTTAGAAGTACATCTCCTATCTGATCCTATGGCATATCCCCTAATCACTTGACACACACACACAAAAAGAAATAATTAAATGCCGGCCAAATATTGAAACAAATGTTTTTTATCATAATAAGTCACATAAAAATTGATAGAGTGAGAGAAAATGTGTATTAACTAACGAAACAACGTTCAACATGACAGCTCTCTAACGAGGGAGACACTCATCACGTTGACCCTCAGTATGTCAACATCCCCACTGCGGAAAAGAAATGCTGAAATGCTAAGAAACTAAAAATAGATTCAAAGCATCATACTTTCCACAGATTGTAACAGGGCGTGAACTACTCTTGGCTGAATGCTCAACGAACTGGAGCCGCACAGAGCGTGAATTCAACATCAAGTGTTGCCCTCTGTTCCACCTTTTGAAGCTACGAGAAGGTGGTGTTCAGTTTAGTCAAAGGAGAGATGTGATTCAGTCTTTTGTTTTCTGAGGAACTGATTTAGGATCAACGCGTGGAAGTGGAAGATGCAGAAGACACCATACACACGTTCACTCTACAGATTAGGGCTGCATTTACTTCCTTTATGGAATGGTTGACATGGTATGCACTTAGATGGGCAGACTAGGTTGTTTTTATTATTATTGTCCAGCCCAACATGCTGTGTTTTTTCATGTACCTGAGTAAAGTGAAGCAAAACATGAAGATCAAATCAGGGTCTCCATTCAACTGATTCATATTCAACATCTTATCCAGCAGCCCTAACATTAACGATGTTTCCGATTTTCCAAGAAAGCTCCATTCAGATTGTCCAGTTCCCTAAATCCCACAAGCGATCTCTGAATCCAGCAGTGATTCAGCCCCAAAAACCACCTCATAAATGCAATATTTGAAAGGTTGAAATGTGGTTGTGTCCTTCTCTTGCAAAAAGGATGCCAACCTAACGTCCAGGCACGTGCACAGATAGAGCCCTAGTGGTGCTCAAGCACCAGCCCCTTTGCCCTGGATGAGAAAAGTGCCCTTTTTGCTGGAGACACATTTTTTTCATTCATCAGTATTTAAGAATATAAGTTACTCTCTCTGTAATCAAGTCCCCCCAAATGTGTTTTAATATCCGAAGGGGCATTTATTTGAGTTATTGTGAGAATTTCTTATTCCGTTCTATTTAACAGGGGCTAGTCTAGGATTTGCGTGGCCAGACTGAAAAAAAAATCATAAGGCCTCTCTGGTATTGTTCAGAGGGCCGGGCCAAATGTGGAGGCGGGCCGTATCCGGCCCGCGGGCCTTAGTTTGAGGACCACTGCTCTTGGCTGTTGATGTCTATCAATATAGCTCATTTTGAAAATGACGTAAGAGGGCAATACGGATCCGTATCAGACCAGCGAGGAGGGCGATACGTGGCTGGCATGAAGACCCATTAGCCAATCAGAACGCTTGTACTGTTGTTGCAGAGGAAACGCATGTCGAGGACAGCATCATCAGTGTATTGATGCTAATGCTTCAACTCTGTCAGAATTTTTTTTTGGCATTGGGTGCCCTTTTTTTGGTTTGAGCACCTGCCCCCCAAAATGTCTGTGCACGTGCCTGCTAACGTCTACTTCATGATGGAAGAGGCTGAATATGAGAGTCACGACCAAAGTAGAAGATGGAAATGGGAAACAAAATAACATTGGACTTCACATCGGCTTTACGCAGATCCCAGTACAACCACCACAGCGAGGTCTGCCCGGCCCGCAACCAGCCACGAGCTGGCCGCGATCCCATTATCCGGTTGTCTTTCAGGACGTCCCACTACAATTGCATCTTGGAGGAGAGGCGCCATCCGATATGTCTTTTTGGTGGAAAATGTGACATGCAGTAATAATATAATGATAATAATAATATATATTATAATATACATTCTCCACCGTATGGCAAAGTGGAAACATGGCATTCCTGCAATGAACATCCGTTTAATAATCGAGAAGCTGGATGTAATCGGATGTAACCCTCAAATAGTGTATATATATATATATTAGGGCTGTGAAACGATTACAATTTTTAATCGGGTTAATCACAGGTTTTTGTGGATTAATCATGATTAATCACATATTACCGATATTCTCGGTATATTTTGTGAGAACATAGAGATTTATGACAAAAGACGGATATATACATTTATACATTCTTCTATACAATGGTGCTGCAACTCAGCAGTTATTTAGCAGTTTTCTTCCATATGGAACATTAATACATCTTCATCCTAAACAGAATGTTTAACCCTCCTGTTACCTTTCGGGTCAATTTGACCCCATTCAATGTTTAATGTCGGTGTTCTTTGGGGTCAATTTGACCTCAGGCTGTTTTTCACTGTGTCAAACTTATAAGAAATATCAACTTTTTTATTTATTTAAAGGGCTATTTAGGTAGTCAACAAACAAACATAAAGTACCTCACACTTAAACTTGGGAAACAATATTAATTCTAATAATTTTCTGGAGGTTTTAATTGTTGGGGTCAAATTGACCCCGAGGGTAAAATATGTTAGTAAATGTAAAGGTAACAGGAGGGTTAACCTCTTCCACTCCACTGAGGATGCCGGCGTCCTTAAGACCCTCCCCTTCCCTTTAAACGGCTTGCTCACGCAGACCACGTCAATAAACATGGGCATGTTTGGTATCCCAGCATTCAACATATCCTCATCTTTGCAAAGAACATATACATTTTCTTTTATTTCGTAATAATTTTTCACAAGAGGAGCCCTAACACACAATGTCTAAAGTCGCGATCAATGCAGCAAGTCGGGTCTTGCAACATTTCGACGGAGAAAACGTACAGAATACACTTTCTAAGTAGATGTATTAGCGGAAGTACTAGCGGAAGTTAGCAAAGAGCTAGCGGAATCAGAAAAGGTAAAAAGTTTTACAAAAAACTTTTTTTTGGTGCGCTGTGTCTTCCCTGACAGTAACGTGTTGAAGCCAGGAGACCGCGCTGTCTTTGCCCGGGCCATGAACACGGTGATTTGCTCCGTTTTTGTTTGACTACATTTTATGAGTAACAGTTAGGGGGGTGCTAGTGACTTTTCATGCGCGAAGACCGGCATCTGAACTCTGCGGCAACCGCGATCGACATATTGAGCACCCCTGCATTAAAACATTGGTGCAAGTGACTTTTTTTCGTCCCGATGTGCGCACACACGCCGGCATCCGAGCTCTGCGGCACGCGAGACGGGGATCGGAGTCATGTTAACGTGACACGTAGAGACAGAATGACATGCTGCTGGAGAGACGACCAACAACAGACGGATTGGAAGCTCATTCTGCGCATGCGTTAAATGCGTTAAAAAAAATAACGAAGTTAAACCTGTAATTTAATTAACTGAGTTAACGCGTTATTTTTCACAGCACTAATATATATATATATATAGCTTGTTATATATCTAGATGTATAAGATATATATAGCTTGTTTTATATATATATGTATAATATACATATATAAATATGTATATATGTATACATATACATATATATATCTGCATTGTCAAGAGAAATTACCTTTATTTGCTATATGAATATATAGCTTGTTATATATCTATATCTATAATATATATATATATATATATATACAGGACTGTCTCAGAAAATTAGAATATTGTGATGAAGTTCTTTATTTTCTGTAATGCAATTAAAAAAACAAAAATGTCATGCATTCTGGATTCATTACAAATCAACTGAAATATTGCAAGCCTTTTATTCTGATTTATTGCTAATTATGGCTTACAGCTTAAGAAAACTCAAATATCCTATCTCTAAATATTAGAATATCATGAAAAGTATACTAGTAGATTTAAACAAATCCCTTGAATTGCCTATTTAACTCGAAACACCTGCAGGGTTTCCTGAGCCTTGACAAACACTCAGCTGTTATAAATCTTTTTTACTTGGTCTGATGAAATATTAAAATTTTATGAGATAGGATATTTGAGTTTTCTTAAGCTGTAAGCCATAATCAGCAATATTAAAAGAATAAAAGGCTTGCAATATTTCAGTTGATTTGTAATGAATCCAGAATGCATGACATTTTTGTTTATTTAATTGCATTACAGAAAATAAAGAACTTCATCACAATATTCTAATTTTCTGAGACAGTCCTGTATATATATAGTAACCTGCCAAGTAGCCTCTCTTAAAAGAAGAAGAAAGAAATCAAGTGTAAATCTTGAATGACACAAACGGCACAATAACACCTCGACTTTTTTTTGTCAGAGTAGTTCTTAATGAACCATAACGTCTCTCCATTTTTGATAATCTCCTCTTGTCCTCCCAAAATTAATCTTGGTTAAGGCACAAAGAGCGGGGGCGAGGCATTTAAGTTTGTCCTATTATCTTGGCATTTGTTTTATTAATATCTAAGCTTGAGTACCAGTGTCAGAAACCAATTACACACTCATCTCGCACACGTCTCATATGTCAACCGTGTTTTTTCAGCCATAAACATGTTTAATTGTCTATTTGTATCATTTTCATTTGGTCACAGTCTGTGACTGGCAGTAAATCCATAATGTCTGGAGACCGCGGCCCGTGTGCATTCGTTCGCCACAGCAACGCTCACAGTGACGACGACGTGTCTGCATCGTAGTTTCACATAGAAGTGACCCTTTCTTTAGAGAAATGATTAACTTTTTGAGGAGGACAAAAGTCCCTCGCTTTCCTACCGGCCATCTCCTAATGGTTTGATAATGAATACGAGACACTTAACATGTATTCAAAAAAAATCTTATTTTCAATGTCTGGCTCTATGGAAATATATTAATGAATGACAAAAGGAGCGCAGTGATAATTGTAGAAAAAGAAGAAGATAAAAACGTTCAATTCGACTTTCAATTGGGCAAAAATGGAGGTCGGGGTTTTGCCGAGAATTATTATTTGTTTCCCCCCCGAGACGACTGCGGTGGGCTTCAGATTTAGAAAGAATTAAATGATAACATTTCAAATCAAAAAGAAGCGCGATCAGAGTCCATGGTGTCACTCAAACTCAAACTCAATGGTGGATGTCTCATCGTCAAAGGGACGAAATCACGTCTGCTTACGCGAGACTTCAAGCCGATCCGGTTTGTGGCGCGCGTGTTGTCCTCCGTCGTCGCATCTTCACCTTTTTTGGAAGAGCGAGGGATACAAAGTGCGAGAAGCGCTCCCCTTCTGCACTCGTCTACGTTGCGGTTTCTCCTCCTCCTCCACTTCTTTTCAATCCCTCTCTCCTCATTACGGCCTTCCTCTGCCCGTCTCTCTCGCTCGCCCTCTCTCTCTCTTCGTGTTCACCCATCTCTTCAGTAGTTTATCATAATCACATCACCTCAGTGTGATGGAAGACACTTAAGGCTTATTATGTCTCTCACACGCACACAAACATACACACAGACGCACACACGCGCATATGCACCCACAGGAATAAGATCCACTTAAGCCTTATTACATGTCTGACTGTGCTTCTAACATGGGAGATTATCCACGGGCCGTATGCTACAGAGCAGAGGGCAAGAGCTGCAGGTAGTATGGGAACGCTCACACACACACACACACACACACACACTCACACCTCCCAGATACAAACAAGAAAGATAAGCTGAATACATGCTGTGAGATTATTTTTAAATGGTCATTCTTCAAAATGGGCACAGGTGGACACCCGGCAAAGGAAAAAAAATTTAGGAAGAGAACAGAATAGAAAAAAGAGGTGAGGGGGGATTCATTTTCTTCCCTTCACTATCTTCCAGTCACAGAGTATACCACACAATGTGCACACACACACGCACACACACACAGCAAGTGGTGTTGTACAACACAGACAGAGACAAAGTGCAAGTAGCGGGAATCAAAGAGGCCACCATACATCACATATATGTGTGTGTGTGTGTGTGTGTGTGTGTGTGTGCTTAATATGCACACAGATAAGACCCAGCCAATACAAGTGAACAGTGTATCTGTGTGTGCGTCGTAGACACGGTGGAGAGACATTGTGTGTGCACGGTGTCCTCGGAGTATTTATTTCCCTCCTTCTGCGTGACCATGGGCGCAATGTGCACCAAACAAAAACACAACCGTGGTCCCGTTAAAAATAATGCATTGACTTTGCGTACTGGCATTTAAAATAACCTGTCGGCGGCGCAACCGTTTGAAATCACTCATCAATTACAGGAGGAAAAAGCGAGTGTATTGGTCCCAGAAGATGTGCACTCATTTCATATGAAAGAGCTCGTGCCCGGGCTTTGTAATCACTCTGCAGATGCGATGTTCCGCAGTGAAAGTAACAGTAAACAGTCAAAGTACACGGCGGTTCTAAATGCCCTGAAAATCCATCACACACATCCGTCACACAAAGTGCTCGAATGTCACGATCCAGTGTGTCAACTATTCAGGCATGGACAGACATTAAAGGATTCCCTTGTTTTGACTGTTGAGGGATCTAATTTCACATTAGACCAAATAGAGGTCTGATAAACCCGTAAGTGAATACGTAGTTTTGAATTACATCCAATAGAATTAGATACTAATCCACTTTATTCATAAGACATTCTGCAAAGGCAGTAGACGACATCCTCTTCCTGGTTCCACGTGTATTATTTGAAAAGGGCATAATTATAGCTGTTCAAAATACTTTCAGTGGCACAAATGTGCAGCTTACAAATATGTAAATCCTTTAATATTGCGTAAATAATCGGAATAAATGTGTGTTGGGCTCATAGGAAAAGGGGAGTCGGTTGACATGCGCCAATTGTAGCGAATGTGAGACTGAAACACAGAAAATAATACTGAAAGTTGTCAAGAGTTGCTTTTTTAAAGATTTCTTTCCATAGTTCTAACCTCATAGGAGTATATTGTTATAGTAATGCTATCTCCAGCCAAGGTGTCGTGTGCCGGGATGTTTTCCGAACAGAATAATAATCAGTGAAAAATGATAAATCTGTTATTTGTCAGACAGAAATCCCAGAAGTCAGTGAAATGGCGAGATGGGATGCAGAGATCCATGCTTAGCTTAGATCAGGGGTCGAAAACTCATCTTCAGCCAGCGAACCGAAAATAATTTCTATTCTTGAGATAAAAGCGCATTAAAAACACACATCACCGATTACGTGGGAAAGCATGTCGGTGACCTCTTAAAGGACACCTTAGAGGCATTTTAGGTGCCACCATTCAGTTTGAGATCTGCCTTCTTTCATTCCTCTCTCACGCTTCACATTCTCTGTGTTTTCCTCCCCTCCTTGGATCAACCATGAATATTCATGAGGTTGTTATTTGCATTGCTGGCTCCTGAAAGAGGCTGAGTACACAAAGGTGACAGCCGTCAACCTCGGGAGGCGGCGGCGAGAGATGAGACAGCAGATGAGGAGGAAAGGAAATAAGATGAAAGGGAAAACAAGACGAAAAGAGAGAGAAACCGAAGGAAAGTGAAACGAGTCCAAAAGAAAACAGATTGCCAAAATCAAAATCGAAGCCAGACACATTATTCAAAGGTATTTGAGTTCCCACCTCAACGTGAACTGTTCCGTGTCTGAACCCGTCTTCATGTAGACGCCGAACGCCACCGTCCTGCCGAGCCGCACCGGGCTGGGAGGCACCAGAACCTCCACGTTTTCATCCAGTCTCAATTTTTCCCCTTTGGCAGACGCGGCGCCCGTGTTCATCACCACAGAACCGGCTTTCAGCATGTCTTGAAGACCCCCGTCCACTAGGGGGCTCCAATGTCCGCCGGGGCCCAGGCCTCCGAGAGGGCCGACGTTCACGCTCTGTCCTCTCCATGGCTCATCGACGATGGAGGGACACTCTCGACCGTTCCCTTCCGCCGGTATGATCGAGTAATACACATCCAGTGATGGCAGAGTCACTTCGGGAGGTCTTTTTCTCGCTTGCGGTGGTGTAAACCAAGCTGGGGGAATCTCCAGACGGACCACGCAGATGCCAGATGGTCCCATGAGTCGGCAGCCCGCCGAGGGTGCCGCTTCACTGGTGTCACGGACGGCCACGGCTCTGACGCACGGGAGGAGGGCTTGAGGAGGCGGGTCAGGCTCGTCCCAACGACGCCCGGCCAGATAAAACAGCACCTGGGGGCAAATAAGGAGAATGGCAAAATGGATGAATTACAGATAGCCAATAAGATATGTCAAGATATAAATAAAAAAAATCTTTCTCACACTGTGATTGACAGCTGAAATTATTAATCATCTTTTTAACACAAACACAGAAAAAAATTATCTGGAAATCAAACGGAAACCGTTCCCTCAAATTCATTAAAAACATTTTCGTCCTCTTTTGTTTGGTGCTGAAATATTTGTGCACAGTTTATTTACACCAACAAAGAATCAAATGGCTGCTTGATGTAAAGGATGTCGCTCATCGTGACAAACACAGAGGGGCGAATATCACCCGACCCTTCAGAGCGCTTTATAGTCTTTGAGTTTTAATAATTAGTCTTTTTAGTCACTGCCAAAGAATACGCTTCAAGAAGTCAATATCGATTATATAAAGATTACATGAATATGCTACATTTATAGATGAAATCTTATTATTGGTTACCTTCAGATATGGGATTGGCATTAAGTTTACGTGAGGCTTAAACCTTTATTTAATTGCGTGAGAAGATGTATGCGTTACATCAACGAATATTCAAAGTGAAACATTGAAGTGCCTGTACCTGTATCCAGGGCCGTGTCGAACCAACTTTGGGCACCACCACTTGACCTTTGACCTTCCAGTTCAGAGTCACCTGGTTGGTTGACAGCAGCAGGTGTGGTGGAGGGCCCTGAAGCAGCTCCACTGGGATTGGCTGCTCAACGCTCAGGTTCCCGTAGCTGCAGTTGACGCTGGGCAGGGAGTGCGGGGCGGCGACGGCGGCTTCGAGTTGGTGGAGGAAGAAGGGCTCGGTCCGCGACGACAGGCTGCCGTTTCGCATGACGTCCTGATTGGATTCCCGCAGGAAGAAGGCGGAGTCTGCACCGCTGAGCTGGCATTGCACGGGGAGGTAGGTGGGGACGGAGGAGGAGAACCGGGGCTGGTAGGAGTCCGGCCCGCCCCCTGGTCCGGATCCTGCAGCTCCTGCTCGGCTGTCAGACACTGAGGAGGAGGAGGAGGAGGAGGAAGAGGAGGAGGAGGAGGAGGAGGAGGCAAAAAAGAGAGGCGAGCAGGGGAAAAAAAGAGAAAGATGACAGAGACAGAAGAGGGGAAGGGAGGAGAAAAAGAGAGGAAGAAGACTAAATTAATGTTCATCATCAACAACAAACATATACCTTTAATATAAAACAGATACCTAATGAAAAGATGTGTCATTTCAAACTGAAATGCAAAACATCAAAATCAGCTCAAACACAAACAGACACACACACTGATATATAAACACAGAGACATCCGTCAGCTCCATCACACAAGGTCATACATGCATTGCGACACACACGTCACAGTGCATTGTGTTTCTGGACAAGGAGCAATAAGTACCAACACATCCGCTCTCAGTTGATGTACTCAGCATCTCACAGGGCTCTACATTAATGCATCACTTCTCTTTTTTTCCCTTATTTTTTAAATCCCCCCTCGGATCGGCCTTACACCAGCATATATACAAAATGACACATTGCTCTGCAGTTTATTTCCATATTTTTACATTCAGCTTGTATTCATTTCCCGGTGTATTTATCAGATATATTTCACATAGATGGGGGAGTTTAGGGCCGGGGATTACCGGCTGTGGAGCAGTGTCTCATTTCCAAAGAGGACGTGGTTACGGTGACTGTGCTGTGATTGGACGTTCTGATCCCCGCGCGTTGTCCTCCATCACTGAGTGTTTGTTATTCATCTGCCGTTTGGCTTGTCAGCGTTATATTGTGCCTGCACTGAACCACCAAACTGATCACTTATTATAAAATATTTGATGTTAGCGAAGCCACGATTAATTATATGGCGGTTCAGTACATTTCTGGAAGAGCGTGGTTGTTTTACGGCCAGGGTTTGGAAGTTACGTTAGCATAAATAGTTTCTCATAATTAAATTGTATGCACTTAAGGCCCCTTTTTAATGAGTGGCAAGACACAACATTAACACACTATTTGATGCCGATGTTTATTTCACGTTGGAGATTTCTGTCTCTGTTTTTAATCGGTGCTTCTCTCGCTGTCTTAATTAAAGTGGACGAGACTCGGTTAGAAAAAGTCATTTACGTCTGTGCTTCAATCAGGATTGAGATCATTATGAATCAGATGATGGTGTTTTTTATATTGTTGATTATTCAGTTGTTTATATTTAGTGTTACAGAATATTACTTGAGATTTGAAGTCAAGCCTTTGGGGGTTTTATAATTTACAAATTTTATTCCTCTGGTCTGGGAACCAACTGACTGCACCCGCCGGCGTCACTAGAAGATATTTAGAGCAACAGATAAAAGTGAGAGGAAGAGGGAGAGAGAGAGAGGGGGAGGGAGAGAGAAAGGAAGAGGAAGAGAGAGGCAGAGGGAAGGAGAGGGAAAGGGAGAGGGAAAGGGAGAGAGGGAGGGAGAGGGAAAGGGAGAGAGAAAGAGAGGGAGAGGAAGAGAAAGGGAGAGGAAGGGGGAGAAAAGGAGAAGCAGTGGTATATACATATATATATATATATATATATATATATATATATATATATAACATGAATACATTAAATGTCTGCGGCCACAGAAAACTTTTTTTTTAAAGTGTTTTTATAAGAGAAAAATAGGATTTTCCTTTTAACACACTAAGGAACTAGTGCTGGCACAAGCGGACACACACAGAATTGTGTGTGTGTGTGTGTGTGTGTGCATATGTGTGTGTTTCCATGTGTCCTATGGTAGCGGAGTGTGAAAATATAATGAGGGTGGGACAGCGTCGCGCTGTCTGGGGCGAGTCACACTGAGGCGACTTAAAAATAATAGCAAGGAAATAAAATGATACCTCAGAGCAACATGAACGAGCAGGCGGCTTGTGTTCGGGTGCGTGGGCACGTCAGGAGAAGTATGGAGGGAGGAAGAAAGGAATAAGGAGAGAGTCAAACAGAAAGATGGGATGGGACATGGGAAGAGAAACATAAAGAAGCGATAGCATAAAGTAAAGAATAGTGAGACGGAGGAAAATGAGAGACTGAATGGAGTGAGACAAAAGAAACAGGAGAAGACGGGTAAAAAGTCAGATTGTAAATACTGTTCTGACTGACACCCTCGTACTATTAAACGTTTTGAATATATGAATATGTCCTCTTTCACCAACATGTTGTACGTGTAAGGAACAACAACTAAGAAGAAGAACATAGAATATAGAAGTGTCTGTAGAATAATGTGGGATCATAAAGAACATTGTGTGTGTGTGTATGTGTGTGTGTGTATGTGTGTGTGTGTGTGTGTGTGTTCATGTACGAGGTGAAGACATTTTCACGAGAAGACACATTTTATTCATATTAGTAGTGCTGTAAAATATATACAGCCTCACTGGCTCCATTTGATGAAATAGAACATCCAATAAATGGTTATAAAATATTTTTATAGGATTAGAAGTTGCCATTTTTCACATTTATAGCCCGCGAGGTCGCAGACGCTTTATGTTTCGGAGCTGATCCATATTCAGTGGTCCAGAGTCTCAGAAAGGCTGCTGGAAACGTAGCCGGAGCAACGTTTTCAAATGTAGAAGTGTGATCACCTGGTTTGGTCATGTGGTCAAAACATATCAGCACATGAGCCTCAGTGAGATTTAGTTTATCTTCTTTTACAATGTCCCCATTATTGTGGCCGTTCTTGAGGTGAAAAGCATGTGTGTATGGGTGTGTGTGTGTGTGTGTGTGTGTTTGTGTCCACGGGAGTCTCATGAAGCATATGTCCCAATGGACAGGAGCCTCGAACAGCTGGCACACACACACACAGGCAAACACACACACACACAGGCAAACACACACACACACAGGCAAGCACACACACACAAACACACACATACATACAGGCAAATACACAAACAAACACACACACATATGGAATATGTTCTTTCATCTTTGATCGCCTTTGCCAGAGTCAAAATAGTGCATCGGTCCGTACAGCGTTATCGTGAAGTTAAATAATAAAAACACACAATGCCATCTCAACTCAACAGGCGGCGCTATACTACAAGTCGGGTTGGTCCTTTGAAATCTGGCATCCCAACACGGGCAGCCGATTGGCTACCATTAAACTTGGCATGGCCCAGATTACCTGGCATCATTACTTTGGCAACCACCAACCACAACCGGAGTCCACACCCGCTGTGTCCTGCTGCACAATGTTTCAGTGTCTGTACGCGTGTATCTGTGTGTGTGTGTGTGTGTGTGTGTGTGTGTGTGAGAACATGTGACTAAGTGCCAGTGTGTGTGTGTGTGTGTGTGGATTATTGAGAACAGGTCCCTCTCTAAGCATGCATGCTTAAGCAAAAGTGCATTAACTGCTAAATATATATACCTTCATGTATGTACGTATGTATGTGTGTATGTGCGTGTGTTTGTGTATTATGTAAAATTGTCAAGGAATAAAGCCAGATGTACAGAGATTTGACAAGGCCCATCTGTGATTCGTCTTCCCCCACAAAATGCCCATATTGTACACACACACACACGCAGATTCTCTCTCTCACACACACACACACACATTCTCTCTCACACACACACACACACACAGCCAATAATAAGAACACATTGGAGCATGTAGGACAGGAAGAAAGAGAAAGGAGGAAAGACAGCGATGTGATCGTGGTATCAGTTCAGCTTCATATTGAGCTGGTTATATATTGACTCAGTATTATTTAATTACTGACATGCACACCAACAGACACACACACACACACACACATAATCAGGGCTATACTTTACGTCTGCAAATTGTTGCACCGATAAAACACAAACATGAACTTCAATGTAAACACCTTCCCACACACACACACACACACATATATTCCATAGCTCCATTGAGCCTCTTTTGTGTTCACTTTCATTTTCACATTCAGCCAAAAGCTGCATTGGTTTGTTTCAAGGTAAACATTCATTGCCAAAGCAGAAGGTGTCAAAATGCTCCGCAGTGTTATATATTTTAGATTTACTGTTTACTACCAATGTTCCTTTTATTATACGAGAGCCGTGTATAAACTACTCTTTTTCCCTCCACTCGCTGCTCCCCTCCATCTGTTTGCTCCTCATTGCCAGTCCCACTATTTGTCTTGCCGAGGTTGTTTTTGCACACTTGAACAAATAGCCTATTCTTTATGAATTCACTGCGCCGCAAAGCTATTCCGAACGCGCACAAATATTCCCACAACTGCTCTTCCCGCTTCCGTGAACGACAACGACTGTTTGGGCATCAAAACATCAGTTTGCTTTTGCTTCATTCAAAGCTTGTATCCACAGCAGAAGTAAATTACCCCACCACCCCATCCACCACCTGGTAAAAAAGAAGAAGAAGAAGAAGAAGAAGAAGAAGAAGAAGAAGAAGAAGAAGAAGAAGAAGAAGAAGAAGAACACAGAGCAGACACAGCAAGGCAAAGAGAAATCCATCATGGGAGAATTTCCTGAAAAGAATTAACTCCATTGATCACACAGATGGCACACTATCTAGAGAGAGAGAGAGAGAGGGATGGGGGAGTGAGAGAGATACAAATGGATACGGGAAGATGTATGGACAAGGATGGCGTGACATGTGGAAGAAAGGAAGGAGACAGTGTTGAGGAGGAGAGGTAACAGGGTGAAGGAGGATGAGAGAGGGATGAGGTTTCTATTTCAGAGCCAGAACATTCATCACCAGCGTGAGTGTATTTTGGTGGTCTCTCTATCTCTTCCTCTAGGCCTGTCTCTCTATCTCTCCTTAATGGTGTACATTTGTTAAATATTAACAACACGAACGTCCCTTTACTTGTCTGAGGGAGCGCTATATTACATAATGCACGATAAAAAGGTAGAATTGCGGGGAGTCTATTGTCATGGAGTCGTATTTGTGGGGAAGTGGTGCCACATGAAAACACCTCCTGACTGAACTTCCATCAGGCTTCATTCATGTATTGTCTTCTGTGGCTCTGGTGATGTCACTGTGATGTCATCTGGGCTCGAGCTTAGAAACTACGAATTTAGAAATTAAAGTACGCGTTACAAAATGGGAGTGCAGCATTTAAAAGATATGGAACTATTGGAACTTCATTTAGCTGAAGTAAAAACATCCTTGTGTTAGAAGTGCATTCCCTGATTTGATTACGGTCTCTCCAAACGGGCCCGTTTTGAGACACCAATTAAAACTCACGTTGCTTTGAACTCAACCACGTGGGGCATGTATATTATAAGATTTTGGATAATTTGACAACTGCGCCAATCTCCTAAAAGCTTGCTTGTTTCCACAAAAAGTTTCACATAAAAAGATGGATGCCAGTTAGTGGTGCAGGGGTGTGGGGAAAGAAAAGGTGTATTCTTTTCTCCACCTGAAACACTGATTACAGCACGTGTCATGTGACAGCTGTCCTCCCCTGTTGATGCAGTGTGTGTGTGTGTACCCCTGGTAGAATAAGCCCCAATACTCCTACACACACACACACACAAACACACACCACTTGTGTGATTGATGTCCCTGTCATTGGGTCAGTGGAGTCACATTTCCCCAGATATGGTCTGACCACCACCCCTCTCTCTCTCTCACCCCCCCCCCCCCCCCCACACACACACACACACACGCTTGGACCCAATATCCCCCTCTCTCTTTTTATCCGTCTGCCTCTTTTTCTCAATTCCGCCCCCTACACCTCTCCCATATTTGCTTCCCTCTCCTCTGTTTGCCTTCCTGTTTTTTCCCATTACACCTTTCCATAGAAGTAATGTAATGGAAAGACAGGGACGCATGTCATAACTAATCATTTCTCATAAATCACGCCCGCCTCCATCATTCTCACACTTTTTTTGAAGACATGAGAGAGTCAAGGAGAGAAAGGTAAACATCACGTCTGTTTCTACGATTCAGAAATGGTGATGTTCGTGGAATGTTAAGGGGCGATTGGATGGGCGTCATCACTCAGATCGGCCAAACTGCACCTGTAAGTTATGAAAGTGACACAAAACTAATAGAAATGTATATCATGTGATGAAGGTGCTGGAGAGGCTGGTCTTGGCCCACCTCCGGCCACAGGTGAAATCATCGCTGGACCCTCTGCAATTTGCTTACCAGCCTCATGTGGGAGTGGACGACGCCATCATCTACCTGCTGCAACGAGCTCAGTCGCACCTGGATGGAACCGGTGTCTCTGTGAGAGTCACTTTCTTTGACTTCTCCAGTGCATTTAACACCATCCAACCACTGCTACTGAGTGAGAAGCTGCGGGTGGTCGGTGTGGACGCGTCCACCATCTCCTGGATCACTGACTACCTCACAGGCAGACCACAGTTTGTCAGAATGGGGCGTGTGCTGTCTGGAACGGTGGTCAGTGATGTTGAGCCCACAGGAACTGTTCTGTCTCCCTTCCTCTTCACCCTGTACACCAGTGACTTCCAGTACAACACGGAGTCATGCCATCTGCAGAAGTACTCTGATGACTCTGCAGTGGTCGGGTGTATTAGGGATGGACGGGAGGAGGAGTACAGGACAGTGGTGAGTGACTTTGTAAAGTGGGCCGATGAGAATCACCTTCGGCTGAACGTGGCCAAACCAGAGAGATGGTGGTGGACTTCAGGAGGAAGGCGACAGCTCCTCCACCTCTGAGTGTCCTGGGAGTGGACGTGGACATGGTGGAGGAGTACAAGTACCTGGGCGTCTCCATCGACAGCCGACTGAACTGGAAGGCCAACATCAACGCTGTGTACAAGAAGGGGATGAGTCGACTCTTTTTCCTGAGAAAGCTTCGATCCTTCAACGTGTGCAGCAAGATGCTGGAGTTATTCTACCAGTCGGTTGTGGCCAGTGTGCTGCACTTTGCCATTGTCTGCTGGGGAGCAGCATCGGGCCGTGACACCAGCCGTCTCAACAAACTGGTTAGGAAGGCTGGCTCCATCATCGGCTGCCAGCTGGAGCACCTGGAACAGGTGGTGGAGAGGAGGACGTTGAAGAAACTTGTGTCCATATTGGACAACCCGGACCACCCTCTCCACCACCTCCTACAGGGACAGAGGAGTACTTTCTCCAGACGTCTCCTCACGCTCCGCTGCCACAAGGACAGATACAGGAGAACATTCCTGCCGACGGCTATGAGGCTCTATAACAGATCACCTCCTGCCAGACCATAGTGCAATAACTGCAATAATAACTTAATATTTACACTATGTTGATCTGCACTTCACACATTTCATTTATTTACACTACACACATACACACACTTTGCATTTTGCACACTCTGCCTATATTTAATATTTTTATATTTAATTAAATTTTACACTCCAGTCATTATTAGTATTGTATTGTGTATGCATATCTGTTGTATATATATATACATATATATTTTATTTTATATTTTATATTTTATTCTCGTGTGTTTAGTTTATTGGTGCTGCTACTGTGACGACAAATTTCCCCTTGGGGATTCATAAAGTATATATCTATCTATCTATCAAACTACTTTGTTATAGGTTTAGGAAAATATTGCTCCGTAAGTTATGTCACAAAAGATTGTTCTCCTCCACGCTTGGCACGCATGTTTCATTTTGTTTGTATTCATTCATTATTTGTCTCCAACTAAGAACAAGAAACTCAGTCGTGATTTATTTTCAGACTATTTATGAAAGTGTTTATTTAATTTACAGCGGATACGGAATGGCTTATATCTTCAGTACCCTCATCACTTTCCCTCAGTCTGCATTCCAATGTCTCCTTGAGAAGTATGAGGAAGAAACTGAGGTGGACTGACGGAAGGAGCAGGATAGAAAAGATGGTGGGATGGAGGAATCGGGCAATTGTGGATGTGGATGTTGACACTGTGACTCATGTCGTGTGTGTGTGTGTGTGTGTGTGTGTGTGTGTGTGTGTGTGGGTGGGTGGGTGTGTGTGTGTGTGTGTGTGTGTGTGTGAGTGGGTGGGTGGGTGGGTTCATTGCACTCGGTCTCTCCGAGAGTGTTTCTGCGGGTGTGTGTTTCTTTTGGGAAGTGTAAAGAGCAATTTCACATGGTCATCATACCAATGACATAGACAGAGATCGAGGTAAAGAAAGGAAAGAAAGGAAGGAAGGAACTCTCAGAAAGGGAGTGGAGCCACACAGATCAAAATGATGGAGAAATGTGTTGTTCCACTGGTCTGTGTGCCGCACTTGCAATTGTATCGCTGTGGTTTTATGTAATAATCTCAGCTTCTTTTTTTATTTCAGGTGGAACATGAACGCATCAAACACCCCCAAAGCTGCGATTCCCAAAAGAAGAGTCGTGTTCCAAAAGGTGGACCGCTGGTACGCTGATTGAATTTTGAGTCTGTAGAAGCATTTCGATTTTAAAGCAGCGTTTCGCGCTGCACGGTGACAAGCAGCTGCTGGGAGGAAAGGCACACCATTCAAAGCCATGTTGTGTTTGAGCGCATGGATATTATAGAATAGATTAAGAAATACAGAATTGGGTTTCTAAAAAAATGTTATTAGTTTGTAATTCACCACGTTATCTGGTGATATCGATAAGTGTCTCGGTGATGAAGCACAATAGTGTTTTCTCTATTTGTTTATTTGTAAAGTCTAATCATCATTTTGGTGGTGCTGAAGTTACCCAGTTAACATTATAACCTGCAGAATATTAACTCAATAAGAGAGATAAACAAAGTAGAAATTATTATAATTAAAACAGAGCTGTGAAGAAAAGCCTCTGTGTGGCCGACCAGGAAAATCTTATATAGGAGAGGAGAGGGAGAGGAAAGGAAGAGAATAGAGGAGAGGAAAGGAGACGAAAGGAAAGGAAAGTAGAGGAGGAGAGGAAAGGAAAGGAAAGTAGATGAGAGGGAGAGGAAAGGTGAGGAGATGAGAGGAGGAGAGGAGAGGAAAGGAAAGTAGAGGAGGAGAAGAGGAAAGGAGAGGAGAGGAGATGAGATGAGAGGAGATGGTGTAAAATAGGGATACGATGAGTTTCTTTAAGGGTAATAAATGGTCAAAGAGGGGAGAAGAAAAGAAAAGTTTGACAGAGGAAAGTGAAGGATGGGGAAAGTGAAGGATGACCAGAATGACAGGAGGAGGACAGACAAGAGATGAGCAATGGAAGTGAGAACAAGGATGGAGAGGAGGGCGGTAAGGGAAGATAAGTGAGGAGAGACGCAACGAAAAAAAGAGGACAAGAGATAATAGAGATAAGTGTAGAGAAGAGCTGAGGAAAGAAAAGAGGAGACACAAGCAGACAACAAAAAGGAGGGAGAAGACACAAGGGATACATAACCCGTAAACATCCTTTTATATACATGAAGTGACGTAATGACGAATGTGTGTGTGTGTCCATGCAGGTACATAAACGAGTGTGTGTGTGTCCATGCAGGTACATAAACAACACTGCATGTCTGACCTTTGTGGTTAAAAGGAGTGGTGAGGCTGAGGCCGAGGCAGACACACACACACACACACACACATTGATGGAAGATGTCCCAGAGAGGGAGAGGAAGGAAAGGAGCAATGAATGACTCAACAAGAAAGAGTCATTGGGGAGAAGAAGAAGAAAAAATGTCAGTTAACAGCGAAAGTTTTATTCTCTACAACTCTGAAGCACAAATATACAATAAAAAAAGAAAATAAAGGACGAGAAGAGAGCTGAAATAACGGTTTGAGGAACAGATAATGCAGATTTGCATTCAAGGGTCGCATTTATATGCATTTGCCTTCAGTATAAAACATGTCCAAGGACTTCTACTCCTCCAACACAGTCATGAATATTCATTATGGGATGCTACACTCACAGTGACAGCAGTAATTCCATAAGGATAGTAATTATAAGTGAATACACTTCAGGCACATTGGGCGGACAGACATACACACACAGTATATCCGTCATCTACATGAGCTTTGAAGGTGACCCTGAGGAGCTTCTGATCACCAGTGGTCCTGTGGAGCAATATCTTCACGAGCATCTCGGAGTAATCAATACAGAAAAGTTGGTGGATGTTAAAAGTCGCATCTGTCAGAAGAAGAAGAAGTCAAAGAAGTAAAGGAAGAAGAATAAGAAGAAGAAGGAAGGCTCTGCAGAGAGTAGTGCGTTCGGCTGAGCGCACTATTGGAACTACACTCCCCACCCTGCAGGACTTGTACACCAGGAGGTGCAGAACCAGAGCCGGCAGGATCATGAAGGATCCTCACCACCCCAACAACAGACTGTTTCAGCTGCTGCGGTCAGGCAGGCGCCTCCGTAGTCACGCTGCAAGAACAGAGAGACTGAGACGGAGTTTCTTTCCTCAGGCCATCAGGATTGTGAACTCCGACCTAACCAGGACCCCCACATAGACCCACACAACTGCCCCTCTTAGGCACACACACACACACACACACACACACTTACTGTAAATATTGTGTTGTTTTTTATTTGTAAATAGTGTGTACTTGTTGCCCTTGCACATTCCTGCTGAGCATTGCCACTTTCATTTCACTGCACACCCTGTGTGTGTATGTGACAAATAAAACATCTTGAATCTTGAATCTTGAGAAGAAGAAGAAGAAGACAAAGAAGAAGAAAAAGTAAACGAAGATGAAGAAGAAGAAGTAGACAAAGACGAAGAAGAAGAAAAAGTAACCGAAGATGAAGAAGAAGACAAAGTAGACGAAGAAGAAGAAAAATGAGAGCAGGAGCGATTTCAAAGTGTTTAGGTATTCTTGGAACCATAAAAGTCAACGCATATATATATATATATATATATAAATATATATATATATAAATAGACATATGTATATATATATGTATATATATGTATATATATATGTTAGTGCTGTGAAAAATAACGCGTTAACTCAGTTAATTCAATTACAGGTTTAACTAGTTTTTTTTTTAACGCATTTAACGCATGCGCAGAATGAGCTTCCAATCCGTCTGTTGTTGGTCGTCGGGACGAAAAAAAAGTCACTTGCAAAATGAGCTTCCAATACACCACTTCAATCTGAACTATGTCCGCTCTCATGCAGACGGTCTGTTCATCGGTAATGATCCTTCCGCAGGTTCACCTCCGGAAACCTTGTTACGACTTTTACTTCCTGTAGATCAGGGTCTCAACACGTCGATCGCGACCTGCCAGTCGATCGCGGCGTAGTGTCGGTAGATCGCATGACATTAAAAGATTGGCCCGCCGCCTGACATGTTCTCTATAGCACGTCTTTGTTCTTTTATTAAACTAAACGTCTGTTGTTGATCGTATCTCCACAGCAGCATGTCATCTCTGTCTCTTCGCGTTGCGTTAACACTTATCGATCTCCGTCTCGCTCGCCACAGAGCTCCGTGCGCGCATCGGGACCGAGCAAAAAAAAGTCACTTGTCAATCTGTCCACCTTTAGATTGTATCATGGTGGAGTTAATGGTTCACTACCAAGAGAAATTTGCTCTGTTTAACCCTCCTGTTACCTTTACATTTACGAACATATTTTACCCTCGGGGTCAATTTGACCCCAGCAATTAAAACCTCCAGAAAATTATTAGAATTAATATTGCTTCCCAAGTTTAAGTGTGAGGTACTTTATGTTTGTTTGTTGACTACCTAAATAGCCCTTTAAATAAATAAAAAGTTGATATTTCTGATATGTTTGACACAGTGAAAAACAGCCTGGGGTCAAATTGACCCCAAAGAACACCGACATTAAACATTGAATGGGGTCAAATTGACCCGAAAGGTAACAGGAGGGTTAAACATTCTGTTTAGGATGAAGATGTATTAATGTTCCATATGGAAGAAAACTGCTAAATAACTGCTGAGTTGCAGCACCATTGTATAGAAGAATGTATAAATGTATATATCCGTCTTTTGTCATAAATCTCTATGTTCTCACAAAATATACCGAGAATATCGGTAATATGTGATTAATCATGATTAATCCACAAAAACCTGTGATTAATCCGATTAAAAATGTTAATCGTTTCACAGCCCTAGTATATATGTATATATATATATATATTTAAATATATATTCCGTGTTTTTGTTTGGCCTTGAGGACGAACAATGCGGTTTGGAGCTAAACTTAATGAAGTTACACAGATTACCTTTAAAGTAAATACATCAATGATGTCACTTCCTGTTACAGGGGAAGCGTTCAGCATCGACAATCTAATCGCAGCCCATTGATTTCTCCTCTGGATAAAAGAGAACTTTACAATAACAGCCTGAAGGAGCGGGGGGGGGGGGGGGGGGGGGTTGGCAAAGGTTGAATAATAATTGTGTTGACGTGGTTGAAGCTATTTCATAACAAAAGATGTTCCAGCAGCATCCTGCAATTAATTTGTTTTAGACGGAGGAGAGCTATTTGATTTGATCTGTTGTACATTCTGCATACAGACATGTGCATTTCTTTATCGCTTTATTGCTTACTCAAACTAAATAATAATAAAAAAGCATTGAGTTAATGCTTATTATGCAACGTTAAGTAAGAAAAGAAATGTTAACCCTCCTGTTACCTTCAAATCTACTAACATATTTTACCCTCTGGGTCAATTTGACCCCAGCAATTAAAACCTACAGAAAATGATTAGAATTAATATTGTTTCCCAAGTTTATGTGTCAGGTACTTTATGTTTGTTTACTACCTAAATAGCCTTTTGAATTAATAAAAAAGTTGATATTTCTTATCTGTTTTACACAGTGAAAAACAGCCTGGGGTCAAATTGACCCCAAAGAACACCGATGCGTAGAAGTTGTGTACAGGACATTGAAAACATATCATTATGTTAATTTTATGTTTACCCAAGTTGTCCCCAATAAATTAGTAACAGTCATGAAATATGAAGCAAAAAGAATGATGGCTATAATTTTTATAGAGACGTTAAACATTGAATGGGGTCAAATTGACCCCAAACGAAATTGGGGGGTTACGGTAGTTGCATTGTTTTCTCTCCCTTTACAACTTCAATAATCCAAACCATGACTTGTGACACATTTTCTTGCCTCCACCTCTGATTGTTTCGATCGTTGCGTGTTTAGCGCACTATGAAAGTAAAATGAAACGTCGACATTAAACGCATCCCATGGTTTTGCATAAACGTACAATTCAAACGTTTGTTCTCCTGGCGACTGATCAGAATAGAGTATTTTCGTCATATTATTTATAACTGCATTAGATTTGGAGGTTTTTATTATGGCAGATTAGAGGAGCTGATGATGATGAAGAGACAATTCATCTCAATGGAATGTGTTCACAGCGTCCCATTGTACACAGCATGCCCCTGTAATCCTCGTCTAATCTGTTTACGTCTCTAATCTGGTGAAACTAATCTGATCAATGTTCAACACTTCATTATTCTGACTGATGAACTAATAAGAGGAAGAGGAGGATTATCACAACAATGGACAGGCACCACTTCCTCTGTCTCTCCCCGTTCGGTATCTGCCTCTTTCTCAGTTCGGCTGCCATCTTTAGGTTCTGTTTATTTATCTGGGACGTTTTAATCAGTCTTCCGCTTGGCACAACTCTCCCTCAGTCCCACTTCCCTCTGTCCCACTTCCCTCCATCCCCTTTCCTTCCATCCCAATTCCCTCCATCCAACTTCCCTCCATCCCACTTCCCATCCATCCCACTAGTCTCCCTTCTCACTACCCTCTGTCCCACTTCCCTCCGTCTCACCTCCCTCCGTCTCACTTCCCTCCGCTGTCTTCGGTGTCTCACTCCGTGTTTATCAGTCATTCTCCGTCTTACTGCCATCGATCGCTACAGAGGCCACGTGAGCACAAACTTAATTAAGTCTGACAAGTGCAGGTATTTTTATATCCGCATTCCCAAACACGCCCACTCGTCCAAATGAGCACGCCACACACACACACACACACACACACACACACTCAAACACATTTTAAACCTCAAACTGTTTCTTATTGACAGAATCTCGACTTTTGGGTGAACATCATTAGTGCTAATTGTACCCTTGTTCAACTTTGACATTTTGGGAAGCTGTTAGTGAATGTCAAAACACACACACACACACACAGGCTTCCATTCGTTACACTCAACCTTTGAACATCATTAACCTTAACCTGGAAATAAACATTCAAAGAGGTGATGACCAATAAAATATACACACTTTACACCTTTCAATCCGTGACAGATGACGCACAATAACACACTCACACACGGTTGCATGTGCACACGTCAGTCTTCCTCGTCGCCGCCCCTCAGGTCATCCATCAAACACACAGCGGCGTCGATGAGCCACTTCTTTATGCGGAGGTGTGAACGAACATTTCAGATTAGCCCGCTCGTGTTGATCATCTGTTGATCACATGATGTGCTTCTTCTCGCCAGTGTGCGTGTGTGTGTGTGTGATCACAGTCTATGTGTAAAAGTGAAAATGGCAGATCACAGGTATAATTAGCTGAGTGAATGACAGCATAAATGTGTGTAAGTGTGAAGGTGACAAGTTGTGAGTGTCATATTTAAATGAAATCTGGTAAAGGTCACTTTCATAATTATAATTTCAACACTTTATAAAGGGGAAATTAATAATTTAAGATATCAGTTTGTAAATTAAGGGCACCAATCAAACCAATAAATAAGGATATTGTGATTGTCATGATTCACTTAAGTTTAAGTAATATTTTTTGTATTTGCTTTTTAACTACAGACCTTCTTGTGCTTACATGAACAACAAATGTATTCAACCGGACTGGAGATACAACTTTCCTTCAGTATTAGATAAAACCGGAAGTCATCAACCATTTGAGAATTACAGACAATACAAATTGGGCATAATCTGTCCTCACTGTCATCATTTGACTCGCTATTAATCTCTCAACCTTAGATCATCCACTCTCTCCGGCCCCTTCTCTTCCCCTCCGTCTCGTCTTCATCACTCCATCCCTCCGATCGCGGCATTCTCTCATAATAATCCCATTAAGCAGAAAACCCATGAAAATTAACATCAGATTTAAATTCCGAGGTCGAACATTTAAATACCAGACAGCACGTTTGTACGGGAAGGAGAGTAATTAGAGCAGTGCGGTGACTTCAGAGAAGGTCATGAGTTATTACAGGGTCGACGGTGAGAGACTGAGCGTGGGAGCGAGGCCTGTGATTGGCCCGTTTGAACGTCTTTAATGTACAACAAAACCGGAATACGTCGCATCTTACAAGAGTAAGCTATCATACGTGTGGTAATGATATTGGTTGTGTGTATTTGGTAGTTTACTTAAAGGATATCTTGGGTACTTTTCCACCTGGACCCGAATGGGGAGAACACTTATATTTCTTTAAATTGTACTATTACGATATGTGCAGACGGCCGCAGCTAGACGGACCTCAACGTAACCGTTTGAGGCGTTGTTCTGAAAATCCCAATAACACACATGGTCGACGTCAGCTGTGTGGCCACGGCATTAAACATCTTTTGGCTCTTCGGCTACGTTCACACTGCAAGCCATGGAGCTCAATCTGGATTTTATTTTGCTTGGATGTTTTGTCTTTTCACTCACATCAGATCCCGGCGTGAACACGGTCGCGTCCTGAACTGACCTGCATGCACGAAAGAACAATAACAAAGATGTCAGCCGCTCACAGAAGTAGGCAGGGAGGCCAGAAGACGACCCCTGTCCCTCCTCGTCCGACTTAATCCACTTCTGTGTTTCTGTTCCCCGAGTTACTCCCGTCATCACAGAAATGTGAAAGATGTTTATGAAGTCGCACAAAACTGTTCAAAAACTGTTGCACGAAAAAAAAATCAGACTCGTCTGTAATTTAGGAGCACACGTGAAAGTGGCCGATAGCAGGATTGAATAGATCAGATTACATACGCTTTGTGGGCCACGTCTATTCCCTCAGTGCCAAAGTTCCAGACCACGACAACACCGGCACTCCTCTCCTCAACTCACGTCTCCACCGCTATCCTCCAGCAACAAGTCACACGTCACGATGACAGACCGATCAAGTTGAAGGTTCAAGAGAAACAATTTTCCTCTGTAGGGTCCTTCGTATAATGTTGTCACTTATAATAACAATCAGCCTGTTTTTTTGGGATGGGGGGAAAAGCACTTTTAGTCAACCTCCATTGACGGTGAGGAATTGCCCCGAGTGTGTCGGCTGCCATTTCAAAGACGGTTGTCCCCATTTGTCATTCAGACCCCAAAAAACATGAGAAAATAGGTTTAAAAAGACCAAAGTATCCCTATAACGTTGCTGTTCGCCAGCAAACTCACAAGTTTAAGTTGTCAACTTGAAATGTTTCTCAAATGCCGAAATAAACTGAAACCAGAAGCTGTCGGCACTGGAATTAAATACATCCATCAACACACAACAGAACTGTTATTTACATGTGGATATAATTTTGAAGGTTTTGAGCTTATTCAATGCCTCACATAAGAATACGAGAATCAAGGTCTCATTCATCCTCACTGCGATCACATTTCTTAATTTGCTCATGAAAATAATGCCACAACAACAACAACTGTCAAGTTTCACAAATGAACAACTGCTTTGAGCTGTAGCAACCACTCGACTCGTTTCTGATCGGAGGAGCAGATGAATGCTCCCGTGGTGTTCATGAAGTTTTCTGTTTCGTTCATTGTGTCTCATTCAGTGATTTTTCTAAACTCGGCCCGGAGAAGTCATTTCTCTCTCGGCGTGAGAGTTTTTGATTCAGTGAATACAAAGAAAACGCAGCTTGCGAGCGTGGAATTGGATGAAATATTAGGTGGAACACACAAATGTGACACACGCGTTCAATTAATGTACACGTTTTAATCCTATTGCAGCACCTTTACGATGTTAATCAGCCTCGGTGGGGGTCGGGAGACGACACCCACCGAAGGCTGGCGAGATGTGCTCGTAAATAAGACTGCACAGTCGACTCGGGACTTTGGCCGCCAGCCAAACCTCACTTGAAGGTGTGTGTGAGTGTGTGTGTGTGTGTGTGTGTGTGTGTCTGTGTGTGTGTGTGTGTGCGATGCTGGTTGAAGACTGGGCTCTGTAGGCAAAGATGCAAGAGATCACCGTTTCAGAAGGATGTAAAATAGACACAGATGCCGGCAAGAAGAGAGGAATGAAAGAAGATAGCCGCATGATGTAAAAGTGTCAAATGGTGTTGATTGTTAAGTTGTCTTTATTCATTTATTAATTGTATATGTTTCCGACTCGATGCTTCGCAAGACATGGAGCATTCGCTGCATCCAAACATAAGAAAACAAAGGGAGAAACAAAAGATGCTGATGAGAGCAGGAGGCGGCATAAAGAGGAGCTGTCCACACCCACAGTGGGAATCAGAGCTCCACCCGGCCTCGTTCTAAAAGGTCAAACATTGTCATAATTATTAATGATTAAAACTACAGTGTTTCGCTCCAACTCAGGACGCTCTGTAATTGTCCCTGTCGCCCAGGCGATGGCACGCCGACACATCCTGATCAAATCGAGCAGCGCCAACCCCACCCGAATGTGAATTATTTTTTTGGTTCCCCACAATCTTTCTTTAGCAAGAAGAAATTATTTCACGTGCGCCTTTTTGTGAATTTTGCATACTTCAAGATAGGAAATAAAAAGCAGAAATACTCTCATTTGCGAGGTCGCCCGTTAGTTAACAGCCTCTCGATTGACTAATTCATCCATTATCATCATCATCTTCATCGCTGCTCCCCGTCGTCACACGTAAATCATCTGGACCGATCGACTTCTTCACACTGTTAAAAGAAAGTCACACCACGCATAAATCCAGGACATCATGGAGCGGAATACAGATGCTGACCTCTGTCGCCCGACACCGGCTGATACTAGATGAGGGTCTTTGCTCTCCCTGCCGAAGAAATAACAGAGCCTGGAGCCAATTTCAATACTTTCCGTGTTTTTTTTCTTCTCACAGCCACTCGACTACAGCTTGTTGCCGGTGGCATTTCGGACTCAAATGTGTTCGTCACGAGCAAAGTCAGTTCTCTTTGTTTTCATCCACGCACAGATTTGCACTTTTGCCGTTTAAATCTTGTTTTTCTCTCTCACCCTCGATGCTCGATTCCATTTTTCCAAAGCAAACTCTCAAAGTCAGATTACCTGCTTAACACAAGGCTTTTTATTAAACCGACTATAAACCTTTGAGTGTGATCTCAGCTATATCGGGGCAGCTGTGGCTACTGATGTAGCTTACCACCACCGGGATGACTGTGTGTGTGTATGACTACTGGACTCTGGACTCTGTAAAGCGACTTTGGGTGCCTTGAGAAGCGCTATATAAAATAAATGATGATTATATGTTACTCTCAGATGAACTAGATTACAACCCAGGTGATTAACCTGCTAATTAAGGCTCATTTCATTAGAATCACTGAATGGTGGCTTGATGCTGCTACAAAGGGAGTCTTCCACCTCCCTTCCCTCCTCCTCCTCCTCCTCCTTCTCCTCCTCCTCCTCTCCAGTGTCCACCATGCAGGAAACAGCAGGCTCCCCATTGTGCGGCTCATCTTTCAGTAATTGAGCTCACTAAACATATTGTTGTTGGTGCACTTTGGTTTCTGAACTGCTGACTGTGCAGCGTTGAGCCTAGAGGGGAGGGACTCTTGAGCCCGTTGCTCAGATCGTTGGTTCCAGTTCGAAACGATCACATGGGATGAGATGCACGAGTATAAACTCTGTAAGATCAGATGCACGCGAGGTAAAAGAACATTTTTAATAGGGTAAATTAATTAAATATGTGCTGAAAGAAACTGATAGATAACTGATCCTTCAGCCGATCTCATCGACGTCGACTTCAACGCGTGGCTTCCCGCAAGCCGACGTCCACTAGTGTGTGTAAGTGTAGGCGGAGAGCGAGAGCGGCTTGTAAACCTCGTTGTTTCTTGAGTCTCGTGCAACGGATGTGGTTTTACCTTCTTCCACCCCTTACCCCCCCCCCCTCCCTTCCTTCCTCCTCCTAGTGTTGGCCAAGCATCACAGTCATTAAACTTCATTATAGGGACAGTTGGTGCTTACGCAGAGGTGTGCGTGTGTGTGTGTGTGTGTGTGTGTGTGTGTGTGTGTGTGCGGGGGGTGGATGGGGGTCAGTGTGAAGGATGGGGTGCCACTTGTACTTTACTGTAGTCAGCACACACACGCACACACACACCCGCACACAAACACATTTACCATGCACGGACAGTCCCACACACGAAGCAAACAAACAAACACCGGGTTGCTTCCTTGCAGCAGCAGCGAGGCAACGCGGTGTGTTTACTGCGCTGCGACAACATCCTTTGACCTCAACGCGGTTCAGATCATTAAGGAGTCGTCGACAAACGATGTGATTAATGAGAACGCTCCGACGAAGCAACACTTCACTTTGTGGTGTAACCTTACGGAAGTTTCAGTGCCCCAAAAAAAACGTGTTCAGTGTGATGAAGGGTAAAGGAAGTCAGTGTCAGAAAGAAGTGTCTGAAGTGGAAAAAATTGGTTTGACACTGGAACATTTAAATGTGATGAGAAAAAAAGAGGTGTTGCACATTATCACATTATAACTTTGACGTTTATGTGAACGACTGACAAATCAGAGACTGGTTAAAATCTTAATTAATTATTTGTGATTTAGATGGCCTTATCGGTTATGGGTATCGCCATGTTCTTTGACTTTTTTCAAACAGACGAACAGAGAAATGCAGAATGAACCTTCACATCAGGTTAGGAAATGTACATCTTAGGGGGCAATTTTTGCCCCCAGTGACTGAAATCCAGTAGCATTTTAAAAGAAATTGGGGGTACTTTTAAAAAATAATAAATATGCTTATTTAGGCTTACAGTATATGAGCAATTGTCATACAAATGGCAATAATAAGACTATTAGGCAGTAGTTTACAATTTCAAAATGTTTACTTAGATATTTTTCTCAAACAGAAAACATAATCATATTCAATGTTATTCTTATTTCTTTGTCGTTATTTATTTTTATTACATTTTTTAAACAACTATTAACAATCATAACTTATTTATTTCTTTTTTGGAATTAAAAATTATATTTATTGATTTTTTTTGCGTGTACAGTACAGGCAAAACAGATAGGACACACACAACAAAGAACAACAACAAAAGGCTATTAAATTATCATAATTATTAGATGAAATTATGAGGGCATTTTTTGTCCCCCAGCTCGTGATATCAGGGGCAAAATTATATTTCTCAGGGCAGTTTTGCCCTTTGCCCTTGGGTATTTCTGACGCTGCTTCACACGCGTCGAAAAAAAACTGCCGCGAAAATCGGAAGACTATCTGTAAAAAAAAAAAGGCCAACGTGCCACTGAAACAAGAGAGACGCGGCTCCGCAGATGCACGTGCAGACGTACACAAAGCACACGCTCCACTCACACGTTGCTCTTCTCTAAGATCTCACCTTTGCCGGCGTGCGACAGAGACAGGGTCCACTCCCCCTCGTCACTCCTGTGTCTCACCTGCAGATGTGAGGATGTCACGTGCAAGTAACAGCTGTTTGGGTATTATGTTTAATGTTAGCTGTGTGTGTGTGTGTGTGTGTGTGGGAGGGGGGGGGATTAAATCAATGGTCTCTGTACGAATTGGTTCAGCAACCACTAGGCTTTGTGATACTATTTCAGTAACTGGAGCACTTATTGGTTCAATGGAGTGATATTCCCAAAAAAAAATGTTAGCACTGGATGAATAAATAAAGGATAAACAGCAATAAACAAATAGATTGATGTACAGTAGAGAGATACATGTGGTTATGTTCTTTAATGTTATATTTGTATGCATCTCCGTGTGTGTGTGTGTGTGTGTGTGTGTGTGTGTGTGTGTGTGTGTGTGTGTGTGTGTGTGTGTGACATTCAGCAGACAGTGGCAGTGAGATGAATGTATAAGTGATGTCTGATTAACATAATGCTCAGGAAACCAGCCGCCTCCACCTTTATTACCTCACTCTACATTCATTTCACTCCGACAGATACCAGTTCGCAGCGAAATATAAACAAACATTAATAACCCAAAGGCCTCCCCTGCCCCCCTTCCCCGTCATCTTACTTCAATAATGTCGTACGCTGTTCTTGTTTCCCAACCAAAATTCACACCTGAATTTTTGGGGGGGAGTATGCCTGTAAACTTCATGACCGGGGAGTTTGAATAAGTGAAGGGCAACGTGGTGTAATTGGAAAATGCTAAACACCTAAATGCCACTCTGACAAACTTTCCCCATCAAGGTGGCCTTGAGCGATGCAAATAAGCCCAAACTGTAACTGTCTGCTGGAAACGGGACTCCACCGCTCCGACGCCGTCGACGATGGATGATAGATCGCTGATGTAAATTGGAGTAATGAGGAATTTCAACATGGAAAGTTTTGGGGTTGGGTTTTTCTCTTTTATAGTCTTTCATATCAACTACAATAAGTCAACGTATTCTCTCATGCTGCAGCACACGTATTATTTATCTAAGTTCTGGTCCCACCAATTCACCTGATAACTGCACAGGTTACATTTTTTAAAAGATTTTGACAAATGTTTTTATTTGGGGTTTTTTCCCCCACATCAAAAGTACATAAAGGCACTTGGAAATATAAAATAGAGATCTCAGTGGCATATTTAGTTGTTGGGCATTATTGACTGTTTTTCAGCAGTAACAAAAATGTAAATAACAGTAGAGGGTGACATATATATTACATGCAGGTAAAGATACATAATATACCCCCCACATTCCCAGATGTGAACAATGAGAAAAGAAAGAGGAAACAAAACAATTAAATTAAATAAAAAGATGTGTGGGGGTTACAGAGTTACAACAAAATTGTCTCCCTCCAGAAACTCCATAAATGATCTCCAAATATTTACAAAGGTGTTATATTTTCCTTTCACTACATATGTAAGTTTCGCTAGGGCGAGGCACTGTAGCAGTCCCTCTATCCAATTGTGTTTGCTCGGCCTCTGAACAGATTTCCAAGCCATTGCAATTTTATGTTTAGCACAGGTTCACTTTTAATTCAATTTCAGTTATTTTGTATAGCCCAAAATCACAAATTTGCCTCGGAGGGCTTTATAATATGTTAGGTTTTTACTTGGATTTTTCACTTTAGACGAGATGCTTGACGTTGGGGATCGTTTCTGGACCCTAAGCACCGCACACCATTAAAATTCAGCATTTCTGCAACGTCTTGATCTGGGCCAGAGGAGAACCGCACAGAAACTCCACAATCGCAAATCTGCCAGCTCTAAGCACACGTTAGGAACATCGCAAATAAAATCAGCCGGGAAAAAAAAGACACTTTCCAATGAGCCTATTCAACTAGAGAGGAGACTGTACAAAGCGATGGGAAATATGTGGCGCTTGCAAAGAGAAGAAGACAGACAGGCAGAGTGGTAGATATATGTCACATGTCGTTTTGTTATCCATATTTCTTCCCAGAGCAGAGCTTCTATCCATTTAATATATCTGGACAACAAGATTAACCTTTTGCAGCATTCAGACAGACGACTGTCAACACACCCCGGCTTTAGATCTCTCCCTCCTGTCTCCTCCGATACTTTAAGAGATATGTCCACACAACAGAAGATATGATGTTCAAGGGGGGGTCAGTCTCTATCGGGCCATTATTCTGAATGCACGTGTTGAGGTATATATTATTTGACTTTTGGGAAGGGATTCAAGAGAAGAGTTTAAGTTGGTGGTCTAAGAATATTCTTTCTTCCAGTTGGTCAGGATAAAAGTGATGAGTCAGCCTTTTTCTTCAAACTGTGAACATTAGCGTTCACTTGGTACAACACTGGGCTTTTTTAAGCAAACCGAGCTTCACTTGTTTAATGTGCGCCCCGCTGTTTAGTGGACGCCCAGGGTTCGGTGTACACGCACCACTTCCTCTCCCCCCGTTTTTCTTCCACGAGGGAGGAGCGAGCGAGGGAGCAACGTTACACTCCAACATTTTTGTTGTGGCACAAACTCATTAAAGTGGGCCCAAAAGAGACTCGGAAAGTGCGATATAAACTTTCTGTAATCACTGATGATCAAATACAGAGAAACAGCTGTGTTTGCTCACTGGAGTTCATTAAACAAGGGAACCACACGCCTTTAGATCATATCGGCCTAAAAATAAACAAAAGGAACTCTTTCTCACTTTTTTATCAGACTTTCGGTGCAATTTCTTTTCTCAAGTGGTCATCAGCGCAGAACTTTTTAACGATTTTGTTTTATCGTGCGGCATCCCGATATCTGAAATGGCCACACACTGCATGCACCTCGACCTTAGTCCCTCTCTCCTCGCCTCTAATCTCAAACTGCCCCCCCCCCCTCTCCTTTTAAACGTTACTTCTTCTCACTACAGTGTCACACCATCAACCTCTTTGTTTCTCTATCTCAGCTCCTGCCTTCGCTCTCCCCCCTCCCTCCCTCCCCCCCATTTCTCTCTCCTGGTAATCCTACCCTATCTCACAAGAACAAGCTGGTAATCCTACCTTTCCTTTCGCGCATGCTCGCGCACATAGAAAAAGGTCTCACACACACACACACACACACACACACAAATACCAATGCACGATCAGATAGCGTCTCAACAACACACACAATCACACCTATACGCACTAAGCCGCACACTTAAGGACAGGTAGATGTACAGTATGGACGCACTAATGTAAAGATCTGAGCACACAAACATATTCCCACAAACACACACACACACACAGTAGCCTATATGTACAGTTTGTGTTGTCATCAAATATTACGAGGAAGCAACATCATTTCTGATTGGATAACATCCCTGAGGACTCAGATACAGGAAACCAGTGACTGTTAATTAAGGTTATAGGAGATAAGCAAGCAGAAAATAAAAGCCTGTGTGTGTGTGTGTGTGTTTGTGCGAGAGCATAAAGTGATACAACTGGTTCAAGACATTAAGGCATTAAGTCATCCTAATTATGTAAATATAATACAACCACAATACTGAGTTACTCAGAGTTATAGCTTCCACTCTCATGTGTGTGTGTGTGTGTGTGTGTGTTTTAAGGAGCTGCAGTCAGGAGGCGTGACCTTGTGAGAGGAGAAACATGAGATAATCCATTCGGCTTAAAGAAAGGAACGTTTATATATGTTGATGAATCTAAATAATTCTAACTAACTTCAAATGCACTGCAAATCAGTATTTCAATATCTATTCGTCTTTGGATCAGTGACAGTGAGTGAGCTCAAACTCACAGAGACAGATATACTGTATACTCTCCTCTACACACACACAGAGAGCGTTTAATTATTAACAGTAAGGATCTGAGAGACGAGAGACACAGAAAAGGAAGGTTCACAGTTGTTTCTGCTAAATGATTCAACAGCAATTTATTTCCCTTTTGTAGAGAGCGGGATAAAGAGACTGGATCGGTTGTCTCCGTCCTCTCTCCTGTTCTTCACCTGAACTGAAAACTCACTGATTTAAGATTGAAAGAACTAAACCACGTGTGGTGTAAGTGTGTGTGAGTGAGTAACAAATGAATTTATATTCACTATTAAAGTAGATGTTGTGCTGCAAGGACGAATACAAGTTGTTTACATGTATGAAGGATGATGTTCAGAGGCTACAGACGTGGACATATCCGTGTTATCTGATGGTAATGAGACAATTTATTGTTTCATCTTGGTTGTCGGAGCCCCGGGAAAGCTTTAAAATGTTCCGTCATCATACAACAAAAGTTGTGTACAAAAAAAAAATAGTGTCACCTCCCGTTCCATCATTGGATCAGTGGTCGGCTTCCTGGAGAGTTGATATTGGCTGTCCTCTAAATTTTAACCTCGAAAAAACATGGTTGCGTCCACACAAAAGGCAAGAAAACTGTAATAAAATCTGGTTGTGTATGTGTGTGTGTGTGTGTGTGTGTGTGTGTGTGTGTGTGTGTGTGTGTGTGTGTGTGTGTGTGTGTGTGTGTGTGTGTGTGTGTGTGTGTGTGAAAAAGAATTCTTAGCCTTGCCAGTGACCTCATAGGCTCGGGCTGGCAGGACACACACACACACACAAATCTATAGACATTCAGCAGCAGAGGACACCGAGCCGTGCACCGATTGGCTCCCACAGTATATCATATATTCTCATGTGTCCAGCTGAACATATGGTGAGGGTGAGGGAAAGAGTTTAGATGTAGAGCAACTGGAAAGTCACTGACAATCAAAAAAAAAAGTTTTACTCCACACCTTCGGAGAAGAGGTAATTGGAAGAGTTATGCTTTAACCTCCAAAACCAGAGCACTGCAGCAGACACACGGAGACTTTAATAGACCTGTGTGGCCTAAATTCTCCCCGCTGTGATTCATACCCAGACTTACTGCTTATTAGCTTCAGAAATGTGAGTTATGTGTATTAAGTGTATGCATTCACAAGGAAGACGCAATGTTTTCTAGAAAGTTTGTCGCCAAAGTTTCATCCGACAAACATCTACCAGTCTACAGGAGCTGCTGCAGCTCCGTGATCAGAGCGTTTCAGTGTCAGTGTGGCGGCTGGCAGCATTGTGAAAGGGAAAATAAATAGTTGGGATCGTATTAGACTGACACAGCCTCCCTGGAGTTTGTAAAATAGTCCAAGAATTAAGTTTATCGCTTTTTTCGACTTCCTGTTGTTCAGAATAAGACATTTTTATCACAAATCAAAAAGTAAAAAAAACAGTTCTTCAGCATAAAAAAAGGAAAATAATCTTTATATCAAAATCACCTCAATTTCTCACGATGCCGATACGACGACTTCTCATAGTGGACAAAGAGAAACTTGAAATAGAGAAAAAAATGGAGGCATTAAATAACAGGATTGTCCATCCATCCAGGTGGGTACATGCACGTCTGTGAGGTGTACACTGTCGTTGTATAGATATGTTTCAGATAGCTTTAATCAATATTACAAACCGCAGTAGAATCCTTAAAGCTGATCTCGGGGCGTCACATTCTTTCACTAACAGACACTATGTTGGTGAGCGGTGGGCCAGTAATGTTGCGGCTTACGCTAAATACCTAATGTGGCATTCAGGCTTAGCACAGTGTCTGCACTTTAAGCAGCTTTCAGTCAGTCAGTTCACAACAAACATGAAGCTCAGTCCCTTGGCTTACGACCAGACAGAAATCCCATTATCATCCATCTATCCACACCCATCACTCTGTGTGTCTCATCGGCGAGGTTTAAACACCATCCACCCATGTCTGTCCCAGTCCATCTTCTTTTTTTCCTTTCCTTCATATTCCCATGGCTTGGAACGAGAGTGAAATCATCATTTGTTCGTCCACCCTCTCTCCTTTTTTCCCGCCACTATTTCACTCTCCCAGACATTTGTGTCTCCCTCAACCGATCAGACCTCCATTCGTCTCCTTGTCCAACTCTTACTCCTCTCTCTCTCTCTGTCTCTCTCTCTCTCAGAGGTGCCTGTGTAATAAACAGGGTGGAGGTTGTCTGTCTGGATGTCAATGTGTCAGATGATTTCAGAGTCAAATCTTGAGGGGAAAGTTGGAGAAATTCAAAAATATTAGCAAATTGGTTTGAAAAAAATTGTCTGATTTATTTAAGGCATCATCATGTAATAACACCAACCATAAAAAAAAACATTGTCACAAATGCTATAAACACGCGCCTCTGTCTTATAACCCCATCGGCACACCCGTTTGTTTAAAATATTAGTGGTTTGAACTCTCTTTGAAATTCAATTTGTTGAATGCTATGCTATTATGCATGGACAATTTTAAAACTTCTCTAAAAATCTAAAAGCCTTTGTAGTTATCTGGAAGAGTAAAAGCCCATAAGTTTATTTTTATTTTTTTTATAACAATATCAAGAGAATAGAGACCATCCTGTTGTGAAACAACAAAAACAAAAAAAAAAAAAGTTTTAAAAAATTATTAAACCCTGTTAATATATATATTATTGATTAATTAAATAAATTGAAAATTTTTGTGTGTGTTACTCCGTCAAACCCTGGTGTGTGTGTGTGATGTAAGTAAGTAAGATTTATTGAATTTTATTGATAAATTTAGCTTTGATCCATTATTGATTCATTATCAGGATTAGATCATTATCTTTGGAAGACATGATGGAATGACCGTCTTGTGGCGCTGAAGGTCACATATTGATATGGAGAGGTGATTCGTCCACAAACATCCTGGCGTAATCATTCTGTCTATGTATGGTTCAGATTGTAATGACTATGGCGAGTGGTCCTTATTTTGATTTTACTTGCGTTAAAAGGCGGACGTGCACGTCCAATACAATATCAATACACGTGTGGGGTTGTGTGTGAAGCGCTGTGTGTGACCACTTGTTTCAGGGCGTCGGCAGAGTGCGTTGCATCCGCTCTCTTTTCAACGCGGGCAAAGTGTGTGTGTTCCTACGCACACGCCTACTTTCAAGTGTGTGTGTATCTGTAAGCGTGAGCACGACGAATGCTTCCGCGCATGGATGTGTTTGAAAATATGTGTGTGTGTGCATGTGTGTGTAGCTACACGTGCTGAAGTCTGTGAGTGTGTGAGCTCAGCAGTGTGTTTGGCAGTATTGTATTACATAACCCTTAATTATAACTGGGGAGGAAATGTGACAGCTTGTGACCTCATCCTTATTACAAGCATTACATTTTCAAAAGGATGTGTGCATGTGTGTGTGTGTCTGTGCATTTGTGCATGTCTGATTCTGTGTGTGTGTGTGTGTGTGTGGCAGGGTGTATAATTTGCCAATGCCAATTAAAGGTAATGTGACAGCATGGCAAACATACTCCTCAATTTTGAAATGTGATGACTTGATAATGGCACATTTACGTGGATTTCCTGTGTGTGTGTGTGTATGTGTGTGTGTGTAATAGGAAGAGGCAGACAAAAGAAGGTTCTTGGGAAGTGTGTGTGTGTGTGTGTGCGGGTTCCTTTAATTGTGCTGAATGACAGATCTATTACTGTGGAAGTGCGTCATTATCAACATTAAGCGGCCTTGAGGAAGCACACACACTATCACGCTGGTTGGATAATTAAAGCTGACTAACCTGCTTTTTGTGTGTGTGTGTGTGTGTGTGTGTGTGTCTGTGTGTGTGTGGGTGTGTGCGTGTGATTAGAAAGGAGTATGGAAGCTGCCACTTGGCTTTCAAGGCACTCTCTAATGTGGCTTTTAAAGGCTTACCATATCATCTCTCTGTGCTACACCCTTTACACACACACACACACACACAGACAAAAAAAAGGCCACTGACTCACTTGCATACTGTCACCCACCATCTTTACACACACAAACATCCTCTCTCTGAGTCTTGTAGCCATGTTAACTTCATCACATAGCTCAGCTGGATCTATTTATAGCCATATACACACACACACACACACACACACACACACACACACACACAGTGGAGGCTACAGCTACTCTCTACACTTTCTGAATTCAAACCTCTCCATTTGGCTTCTCGTTTGGCTCTCTCCGAAGGCGGTCGCATTTTTCTCTCCCTCTCCTCCACCTGACCTTCCCTGCTTGGCTCCTGTCGTCATGTCTTGTCTTGTCTTATACTTGAGAGACTCTCTCCGCATCGCTCTTCGAACTAAAAACCATGGATTTGATCAACTGGTCTCTCAACGCACTTGACACCATCTTCTCGACGAGAAGCTCGGGTTCGGGGAACCTGCCCGTCCTGCCGGGACGTTGGCAGCCGGTTACACGATGGACGCGTGGGAGCGTCGGCGTGTCGTGTTCCTCGCGGCCCTTTCCGTGGAGGACGTAGAAGACATCTACCTTTTCGGAACTATGATTACAGGATTTCTGCTGTTTGGATTTGGAGCTGCCCTGGCTTATCGGAAAATTAAGGAAACGGTGACAGCTGTTAAAAGCCCCCTAAGGCTGCCCGAATGCGCTGGGTAGAGTTGTTGGCACTCAGACTGTGGCATTAAACCGCCAGATTGATAACATCGTGGAGAAGCTGACGGCTCTGCAAATGAATTGGATCGATTTGAAAACCTATTGGAAAATGGGAGGAAAATGGAGGGATAGTAGTTGCGCAAATTGAATGCAGCTACTGGAAGACCAAACAATCCCAATCTTATCTGCTTTCGGCTCCCCCAACCAGAACGGGCTGAGGCCGGAACTGGAACAACAACTCCCCTGAAGACTGCTGTCGTAAGAATCTCTCTCATTCCTTTCCCCCTATCCACAAACACCTGTGGTTGTTGTCGCCCCAGGACCTTTCAACGCCATCTCCATGGCAACGACCATCTTGCGGACTGAGAACTATGTCTGTTGTGGCCTGGGGGAGGACGACAAACCAGCCCCCCCCCCCCCCCATGTTGCAAGTCATGTTTATAATGTATGTGCTTATGTGCTCTCTCCCCTCATGTTATGCTGTAATCTTTCATCCTTTCTTGCCATTTCGTTGCCTCTGTACCTGTACTCTAGCAATGACAATAAATTGAATCCAATCCAATCCATTTGCTTTGCCCTCTATCCTTCCTTGCTCTACATGGGCATTCATCGTCCTCTTCTCTTTGCCATCATCAGTCTGCTCCGTTCAGGGGATGAAGTAAAGATGGGGAAAATAAAAACGTGAAAACAGCAGAAGAGATGAGACAACTTGAACTCAAAGTTGAGCACGTGTGAGCCGGTACGAGAGAGGATCCGGTGTGTAGCTTATCGTTTTCCCAGTGCTGTGTTCTTGAAAAATAGCAGCAAATAAGTTGAATAATTAGTAGAAAATGGACACTGTCCCATCGACTGTAAGAACTAGAACTACTGGAAGAAAAGGTGGCACAGGAGAGGTTTAAAATATATATTAATTTTTTTATTTAAAAGTTGTAAAATGCTGTATTTAGATGTATTGAACACTATGAGTAACATAGAAGTGAAATATATGCTTTAAAAAAGCTAAAAATTAAAAAAAATATTAAAATAGCACTAGTGGTTGCAGAGATAAAGCTTTTTTAGTTTGGGTATGCAATTTTCGGAGCAGAGGCCTAAAAAAAGCGTGGCGCTAGATGTTTCTCTTTGGTGAAATATCAGAAACCTCTCCTCTCCTCCTTCCTCCTCTTCCTCCTCTTCCTCCTCTTCCTCCTCTCCTCCTCTCAGACTCATTTAGTCAAGCGTCAGAAATGCTCTGTCAAAGACGCTATAAGCTTCTCTGAGATCAGGACCCTGAAGTTGTCCATACCTGTAGATGCAACTCTTACAGCCCCGAGCCCTCAGCCAATCCTGCCAGTCGGATGTAATGCGACCCCAGAGCCCCCCGGCCTCTGGGGGCCTCTGGGGCTCTACATCTGGGTTTCCCGTCGAGTCAGCGTAAATCTGGACCAACACTTCCTTTTTCCGTGCACTGCTCATTGTTTACACTCCGATGAGCAACTTGAGACGCGAGATGAGCGAGATCACGTGTTCCTCCAGATCGTTTCACAAGGAGCCGGGTAACAAAATACTTTTCGACCAATAGAAACCAAACGTCTGCTCGAGCGGCGTCACTTCTCCTCAGAATGCAAACGGAGACCGCAAGACCTCCGAGACCAAAATCATGTCTCGTTGCCTACAGATTATAAGTGTGAATGCAGAATCTGTTTATAAAGATTGAGTAATAACAGTCAGTCAGACAAATACTTGATCCTCTCTCCCTCTCTCTCTCTCCCTCTCCCTCTCTACACCTCTACACCTCTCTCTCGCTCACCCTTACTGTCTCTCACTCTCTTCCCGTCACTCATTTCTCTGCTGCTTTTTGTCCTCTAACCCCCCCGAGTGACGTGTACCAATTTAAGCAAATTTCTTTCAAACTCAAATACTTTTATGCACAAAAAAAAGAGAAGTGGAGTGTGTAACAGGATTATGTAATAAATCCACAACGGTAACACTTTTGCAAATCATGGCGCTTCACTGCTGCTTTTCATCTGTCATTTAGTTTCATGAATGAATCCAAGAGATACCCTCGTGTCATTGCAGAGTTTTGATCCAATGTCGAAACCCGTTAAAATCTGTACACATTGATTTGTACAAGTTTGCCAGGTTCTGTGTTTAAAAAAGGGTCAAATGTCTCCAAAATGTGTGGTTTTTTTTTTCCATCCCTCTTTCCTTAACTTTTTTCTCTTCTTGTCCTGCAGTTCCCCTTTTGCCCCTCTCAGCATCCCATCCATCTCTTCCAGCTCCAATTACACCCGCTCCTCTCTTTCACTTTCTTTCCACTCTTCCACCTCTCACGGTTTCAGGCTTCCAGTGTCCGACTGTCATTCTTCCCCTCTCAACACTTTCATCCCCTCTCCCTCTTTCCTTCGCCATCCTTCTCCGGGTGAAAAGCGTCAGCTCAGCATTTCTTGATCCATCTGAACCCGGGTCTTGATTTGACAAATCCACATTTAATTGTAGCCTGTCTTATTTATTCCTGTCACGTCTTTCATCTCTTTTTCATTGTCCGGTCTCCTCCTCGCCTGTTGAATTCCTATTGCCCTTTTTGTCCTTCACTCTATGCATATCCTTTTTTTCCTCATCTCAAAATGTATATTCTTCCTCTTCCCATTTTCTGCCCCTCCGTTATCCATCTTCGTGGTATTATTTTCCCCTCATCTCTCATGATTTCCATCTTCCTTGTGCCATCTATCCGTTTCCTCCTGTGTTGAAACCCCTACTCTTGTTTTGCAAAGTCAGACTTAAGTATGCAAATAATGCTGAACACAATTATCTCAGGGAATTACAGAGGAGTTGTGGGCATGGTTTTCTGTTGCCTCAGACTCTCTCCACCCCCTCCCCCATCTCTCTTTACCTCACATGCCTCTGTTGTCTCTCTTTCTCTTTAGATTCTTATCTCGATTCGGACATGGCAGCAACTTGTCACTTTTTGTTGAACATGTTAGATCTTTATTGTATGACGAGATAACCGACTGGCCGGGATGTGTACATGAGATGTCCGGCTATTGTTAAGGTCAGAAAAGTGAATGGTTTCCTGTCGGTAGCAATGTCCTGCATCGAATGATGAGAAATAAAACAGAAAGTTTTCGCGAGAGTGACTTTAATTCAATAACTGTGCCCAGGATGGATGGCTGGATACAAGGCGAGCTTGAAGATAAGGTCATTGAAAGACAGAAGGTTGAGTGAAAGAGAGATGGCAGCATCAGACGAGGACCGGGAGGATGAAGAAAGGAAGAGAGGTTAACCAACACTACCAGAGAGCAGAAAAAAAGAGGTCGAGAGCGAGATCGCTGTCGCATGAGAGCTTGAAACGGTGAAGTGAGAGGTGGAGAGAAAGGTCAAGAGGTTTGTTGTGTTTCAAAGAGGTCATCCTCTCACTGCCTGCTTTGACGCGAGAGCTCGGACACTTGTGCAGCCAGGATTGGCGAGGAGGAGATGTATTTCATTTGAAGAACACCTGGCTTTATAGAGCAGAATTCAAAAACACAATCAGTTATCAGTTTTTTTGTATGGCTGCTAGAAAAAGAGCAGCAGCTAGGAGTTTTTCTGAAAACCACCTCTCAGGGCGTGGCCAAACCTCTGGGCCTAAAGATAGTCACTGACGTCACAATGGGTCGGTATCCCCGCTGGACTAGAATCACAACCCGCCAGAGAGTCGCTCCCGTGTCAGCCCCCCCCACACACACACACACAGTCTGTCTTCAACTTATTTTCTCCCCAATTGTGTGAAGCTGCAGCATTGTGCAACGCACCGTGTGTATACACGATGTGCATGTTGGCGTTAACAGTTCAAATGACGCTTCCCTTCGGTCCACCACATCAAGTGATACAATTATGAATTTTCCGAGGTAATTATCAGGCTTCTGGGTTGCATCCAGTGTGAAGAGGTCCAAAGCAGCTGGGCAACAATTATATTCCTTCTGATGCTTGTTGTGGTGCAGCTGCAGTTCAGCAAACACACAGAGAACAGAAAGAAAAGGACTTCTTCAACCGCTGTACCGATGACATCATACTGTGGACTGAGGCAGAAACATATTCTCTTAGCGTTAGTGGGTGCACCGTTATCCTCAGTGCACCCTCCCTGAGAGCGACTGATGTAGCAGACGGATTGGCTCGGTTTGGTTTCACTCTGCTCGGGCTGAGGGAAGCCAGGGTCACGTGGGTCAACTATGTTGTGCCAACTCACTGCACGACACATCTAGCATGTTGGAAATGCCTCTGACTCAAATATCTAATATGCATATACCATAACAATGACATTAATGACACTGCACCATGCACACACACACACACTGTACATCCAATGACAGCTTGCATGTGCTGTTCTTTGTAAATCGATGACCACATGAACTCAAGCTATAAGTCAATTAATGTCTAGGGGGTAAAAAGCATTTAAAATACAAGAGACACCCTACTGTAAACAATAATATTCATAAATAATGAAATAACTTCACACACATGCAGGGTGAAAAGTGATTCTTAGAAAGTGTTCCGCCACAGAGAAGAGGAGGAAACACAGCGAGGAGCGGGATGAGAGGAACACAGTCCTGACTCGTCTGTGTTTGAGAAGCTGAACCTGCAGCTGAGAAAATCTCAACGCTGCACTCTGTGTGTGTGTGTGTGTGTGTGTGTGCGTGTGTGCATTGATTAAGCGTGATGTAATCGAAGCTTCGGGTGAGCCATCGATCAAACAAGTCGGCTTGTTTCTCCTCTTCTTTTTCTTTCTCTGCTGTTCATTTTAGAAAATATATATATATATGTATATATATATATATACATATATATATATAATCTTTAAAAGACTGGCAGATCGGTGAAAGTAAAAAAAGGAAGACGAAAACACACCTGAAAACGTAAACACACAGAAGAATTCACAAACAAGAGCCAGATATACATAGTACAGATGCAATGATATACATGCAAACACTGAATTCTCACACACACACACACAAATGCTGACACACTTACTGAGACAAAGATCACCAAAACCCAACCGCAAACACACACACCTGGTTTTGACTTGAACGCGCCCAGAACTCAGACATGTAGAGAGACAGAGTTTTGGGAAATTGATTGAGGGGATGAAAAAGAGAAAGAGAGCAGAAAGACAGGGGGACAGAGGAAGCAGATGGGAGAGGTGAAGGGGGGGAGACGTTTGATAAAGCAAAAGAATGACAGAGGAAATAAAAGGGGAGAGAGATTTGCTAGATGAGTGATATAAAAGATGAAAGGGACTTCCTGTGAAACATCGAACCACCAACCAGAATAATCTGCACATTTATAGGAAGATTGCTAAATACGGGAGCGAGGCAAAGCGTCGGCCTCCGCCAGCAAATACTCCTGACGACATTTATTCACATATTCTGCTACTTTAATGTCATTAACACTCCGGTAACCTTTGTGCAAAAGGAAAGTCCTTAAGTTCTAGTGCTCGTCACGGTAAGGGTCCCCCGCACTTACCCTGTCCTTAGAGGCTGCTTTTTGAGATTAAAATCATACAAATTATTCAGATCTTTCAGTGAAGTCGCCGATATTGTTTCACAAGCTACGACATGTGAGAAGAAGAAACATCTCAGAGGGATGGAGCCAAAGGGCAGCAGTCGTCGAGGAAGCTTTGCGGCAAGAATTGGGATTTCTCTGGCTGCTATCCGTGTGTGTGTGTCAGGGAAAAGAATGAAGAAATCTAGCGGGTTCATGTATAAGTATCATTCAGGACGGGCCTCTTGTTAATTATGACACACCAGAGCTTATTAGTGTATTTAAACAGTGCTGGTGAGGGCTGCATCATGTTCTGCAATGTCTCTCTCTCCTTATGTCTGCCTCTCTCTTTGCCTCTCTCTCTCTGCCTCTCTCTCTCTTGCTCTGCTTCTCTCTCTCCTTATGTCTGCCTCTCTCTCTGCCTCTCTCTCTGCCTCTCTCTCTCTTGCTCTGCTTCTCTCTCTCCTTATGTCTGCCTCTCTCTCTGCCTCTCTCTCTGCCTCTCTTTGCCCCTCTCTCTCTTGCTCTGCTTCTCTCTCTCTCTCTGCCTCTCTTTGCCCCTCTCTCTCTTGCTCTGCTTCTCTCTCTCTCTGCCTCTCTCTGTTTCTCTGTCTCTCTCCCTTCCTCTCTCTCTCTCTTTCTGCCTCTCTCCCTCCGTCACAACAAGCTCTGTCTTGTCTGACTCGTCTGTGATGTTGCTCCAGCTCAGACATCCCCGTCCACACTGACAAGCATATATATATATATATCCACTCTGCATCCCTTTGCTTTACTATTGCATTTTCTATATTTTGATCCCCATGTATTTGCTTTATTATTGCCCATTGAGGATATCTGCCAAGTCATTATAGTATTTATGATTTGCTTTTCGACAAATGTGCTGACATGGGTTTTTTTCAGAGCTCAGGATGAGGTGTGATACTGAATACATTGACTTTAGAAATCCATGTTCATGAAATGTGCAGCAATGTAGTGCAGAGTGTGAATTTTAGACCGGCTGAAAGAGAACATGCAAACTAGGCGTTTAGGTGTTAATATTACTATTCTTATATTATTACTACACTTTGTCTTTTTGTTTTTTTTCCCCAGACATCTTCACTTCAGTCGCACTTGCAGACACCAGATCAGTTTCAAGGTTTTTAATGAGGGGGGCGGTCGTATATCATTCTATTCCCAAAAAAAATTTGCAGAAAATGGATTTTATATGACAGTATTTTCTGATTTATGGAGTGATAAAAGATCTAAAAAAAACGTTGACCCTTAAGTGTCAGTAAAATTAAACCATCAGTTTGATCTTGGCTTCCAATGTTCAGATTTCTGTTCTTGAAATGATGCAAATTAGCACATAATTAATAACCTAATTTATTTATTTACCCAGACGAGTCAATTGAGAACCAACGACGACAATTTCAGTCAATGTGTAATACAAAATGAAATTGTTATTTAAGGATCCAACTTAATACTCACTGTTCATGTGTAATCCATTAATTAAAATATTACCATAAACACACCTGTGTCTCCTCTGTTAAAAAGAATAAATATTAAATTGAACATCGAAATGAATGGAGGGACGGCTGAATGGAGAAACAGAAAAGAGCCCAAGTGGATGAGTTGTACCATCCAACAGTCCCACAGAGTTAATGTTGTGCCATAGAACTGAGAGGCTTAATGAGCTTATGTTGCCAACATGTTGTGTAGGTGGTTTGTTGGCTTGGCAACAAATTATACTTCATTAAAAATAAAAGTGGATCACTGAAATCCCAAAAGATCGTTTTTTTATTATTATCTGTTTCTGAATCTGTAAATAAGACACAATGCTGGATGGATGGATGCAGAAGTGGTAGTAAGGCTTATTGTTTTTGATTATATAAAACATTTCAATTTACCAAAATATGTGTAATGTGTGTCATAACATCTCTTTTCAAAACACACGTCTACTTGACTGTATGTTGGCTTCCTTCGCCATCTTGAGGTGCCACTGTAACTTTTAGATGGAGAGCTGCGGTGTGAAGGTCACATTCAAACACCAGGGGATGTGTGTGTGTGTGCGTGTGTGAATGTGTATGCAAGTATATGTGTGTTTTTGTGTGTGTGTGTACCACTCATGGACAGTTTGCTTTTTACACGAACACCACCTCCTCCCCTTCCTCCCTTAGTGCTTCATCCCCATCGGGATGACACTAACAGCAAAAACCGAGAGAAGCCGCGTGGAAGGCGGGACAACCGGGGACAGAAGGACGGAGAGGCCGGGACATCCACATTCTAGAGGACACGGAGACACGGCGTACGATATGTCCTCGTTTGCTTCGTAGAGACTGCTAAAATAGTCACGGATACGATGCGCGATCCCGTTGAGCACGCATGATGGGGATATGTCGTATAATGTGTGCTCTATCCTCTCTTTTTTTGCAATGCACTCTGGGAGTGAAGCCAGCGCTCTACAGATAATGTGAAATGCAAAGGTACTAGGAAAGACTCCCCTGACGACGCATAAAAACCGAGGATTGAGACGACGGTGTCATAAAGTTTTTTATGCGGATTGAAAATCGATGCCTCGAGGGTCTTCGGAGGAAACCCAAGCGTCTAGCTCTCCTGCTCAAAATAGACACCGAAGACGTCGGTGTATTCCTGCTAGATTTGTCTACTTTTCTCGGGTGCTTCATGTCAACAATTCCCTGAGCTGCAACCCGGCTGAAATGCAAAGTCCAATGTGGAAGTGCCTCTCTATGGAGTTCCTCAAAGCACGGATGTTTGATGCCGACTGGACTGAAGTCAATGAGAGAACCCTTAACTTATCTTTTAAGACATTTAAAATAAATAAAATTCCAGTATTTAACCAGAACTAGGAACTTGCACGTACAATAAGAGCATGTTAACAGTTTGTTTAGGCACTGAAGTCTCTGGAGTCCCATGTCAGGACTGCCTGAAAGGATTTAAGACTTCATTATTCACATTGGCACTTCCAGTCAAATTGAAACTGAAAAAAATCAAATACAAACTTGTTTTCAAATTACAGCCTTACTACTGCCTCTGTGATTCAAGAAGTACACCGGGCTAAAAACATTAACCGGGCGTGGTTTCCCAAAATGTGGTCAAGTAGATATATATATTATATATATATATATATATATATTATATATTATATATTCATGAAGGCGCGCTGGAGACACAAACTGATAAACATATCTAAAGTAACAAAAAGCAAATGAGGAAATTGATGATAACTCTTGATTTCATGGAAATGGAACACATGCTGATTCTGGTTTATTACTTTTTCATTTTAAAAAGAGTGTCTATTTTAAACAAGTTTATATTTGTTTGATTGACAGGCGTTTTATTGCCCTGCCTGAGCTCCATACATGGCAAACAGTAAAGCTCACTCCGAAGAGATCATTACATAACAACAATGTAAAGTATATTTGGCAAAAGACAATAAAAGAAGCTCTTCAGGTATCGATGATCATATCTTTGTTGAGAGGCTTGCTTATTTAATGAATATATAAGCTATGTAAAAGGTTCCATAAATACAGTATTATTAAACGTAATTTAGCTCATCAACTCTGTCTCAGCATCGTGTGATCCACCCAGGACGGATGTGTGACCTTGGAGCCAACCTCTAAAGGTTTTAAATGTTTCCTGGAAGTCTTTTTCCAGGAAGAAAGACAGAAAGATAAGATACACACTAAAATAAAAAATAAAGAGAAGAACGCTTCCCCACCTTCAGAGATTTATCTCAGTGAAGCCGGGACACGGCGTGCACTTTATGAATACCAGTGTCTGTGATCATATCAACCTCAGTGAGGACGGTATGCAGGCTGCAAGCCGGCTGAATGCATGTGTGCTCTTCTTCTGACGGACCAAAGTGTGACATTGAAAGTGTGAGAAATAAAGTACGACAGAGTGAGTGTGTGTGTGTGTGTGCGTGTGCGTGTGCGTGTGCGTGTGTGTGCGCGTGTGTGTGTTGCAGCTTTGGCCTCCCCAGGGCTAGGGTTACCAGATTCACTGAGCTTCATCATCACAGCTAAAAATATACATGCATAAGCAAACACACACACACACACACGCATAAGAACAACCACACACACTGCTGTAAACAAACCTTTACCTCATGCCTCACAGATTAGCGCTGTGTCTTCAGCTATCTCATATTTCTAAACTGTTTCATGTATATATCTCCGGCTGCTCTCATCTGGGTCTGTCTCGCCCTTTTTTTTCTCCCCACCTATCTGATTCTCTCTCTCTCTCTCTCCCCGCCGTCTGTCCTTCTCTATCTCCGTTTAGCTCAGAGATAAGTCATTCAGTGGTTCACGTATCTGTCTCTCTCAAGACCGCGTTCCCTCCTCACCCGGAATCTCTTGGCAACATCTCGCCGAGTTTGTCAGTCAGTGTCAGAGTTCTCTGCGGCTTCCTTTACTCAAACTAAATCGTCCCTGTGTGGCTCGTGTTTCTAAAACCACCATTATTTTCATTACCATCTAAATTACTTTTTTGAATACCTGATTAAAAATATTGTCTGCATGATTAGATTATTCGTTTCATCCAAACCAACAAAGACACACATTCATATTTGGCCCCTTTTATTGCTTTGACAGAAGACCGAAATAGTCAATAATGTTGAAATTAATTAGTTGTTGATTGGAAAGGTCATTACATGGATTACAAAATAATATATGACATCACACAAACACACACACACACACAGAGACACACACACACAGACAGAAGAATGAGCAGGGCTGCCAACTTTGTAATTTAGTTTGGACTGAGATAGTAAATTGACTTTTGAGATTGAGATTTGAAACGGTCATGTGAGGATCGTCCTGAACAGGATTACTTTGTAAATGTTAGTAAATCTCATGAGGAAAAGATGTTATGAATTTAAAGATGAGGACATTTTGTTGCGATGTATTTTTATGGGATTTTACCATAATTTTATAACAACGACAATAACTGAATGGTCATAGTCAACAAGATCACATTGAAAATCTTAGCAAACCTAATAAATACAAAATAAAAATACAATTTAGTTTTAAAATAAGGATGTGTTGCTATTTGATTTGAACTGAATTTTCTTGAAGAATAAAGTCGAGTGAACTTCTACTTCTCTGCAAACATATGGCTCCTTTTTTTTCCAAATTAGGTCGTCTTTACTCACGGTTTTATTTGGTATATAAAACATGTTAAACAGATTTGCTGTCTGACTGGGTTTTTCAGAAAAAAGAGGCAATTTCCGTGAGTCTCGCGGTAAATGTGGGAGAGTTGTCCACCCTGACTGAGGATGGGCAGTTTAATCCCAATGCAACATGAACGGCAGTAACGGTGAGGATTATTTCAATTTGATATCTGACACTCTTCATACAGGCGGTTCTTTTCCTGGGACTATTCTCCCACTTGACCCGGTCACTTTGTTTTGGCCGGCCTCCTCCTCTTCCACGGCGTGCGTCGTTACCTCGATATAAAAAAAACAATTGCAGCAGAATAACAGAACATTAGCGCGTCTTGGATGGAAACCTGCCTAAAAGGTTTCACTCAGCCCGATTCAGAGTGTGTACAGTTCAATCAGCTGATGGCTTCGACGGAGCAAATCCAAAAGTCAACATTTCCCTTTCAACAGTGTTCTGGATGGGCGCCATCCCAGTGTCAGGGGCTAAGCGTTGCCCGAGACAACAGGGATTAGTGGCTTGAAATCAAACAGCCCCATCTGTGTGTGTGTGGGGGTTCTGCACGATGCCATCTTCCTGCTTCACACCCGTAGCTGAGTACCCTTCACCTTATGTCAACCGTCACATTATTTCAAGCACTCAAGGAGAGAGAGAGAGAGAGAGAGAGAGAGAGAGAGAAGAAAAAAAGTTGCATCAACCTGATCGGTTTTTTTTGGTTAACCACTGTTGTTGCTTGAGGGGAAATTATGGAAGAGAGAGAGAAAAGAAGAAAAAATGGAAAAGGATAGGATATGAGAAAAAAGAAGAGAGATGAAAGGATGGCAGAGGACAGGAAACGGTGAGAAAAGAGGAAATTAGTCTAAATGGAGAAAAAAAAGGGGACTGAAGGGAGGGAGAGATAAAAGGAAATGAGAAAAGTGGAGGGGGAGACAGAAAGGAACATAGAGGAGAGGTGAGAGAGAGAGAAAAGCAACAGAAGAATGGAGGAGAAAAGAAGGCCAGCTTTAATAACACAGCAAGAGGCCCAGAAGGTAGAAACTACCTCCAATGTTGTCCTCTTCTCCCTCCACTCCCCCCCTCACCCCCACACACACACACTTGTTAGCATGCTGGAACTTGCACTTAAATAAAATGGCATTAAGACAAGAAGAGAAGAGAAAGAATGAGAAGATTTCTGCAAAATAAGGAGAGGAAATATATGACTAGGAGGCAAGTAGAGACTCAGGAGGAGATGAAACGAGAGACTCTGGTCTCTGTTTTCCACAAGCACTCGCGAAGAAATAACCTCGCAGACAATTAGGTGACCATATAACTTCTACTGTAGCTGTGTGTTCGCCTCCTGAACGTGACCGTTACACGGATGTCGGTGGCCTTGTTTTACTCGCCAGAAATAACAAATTATATGACCGAAGCTGCAGGACATATGAAATCCGGACTTTGGACATGCCTGACTTAGTGGTTGTTGACAGGAGCTTACGATCTCCCACACACATTTAGCGCGTCAACGCGGTATATTTCTTATTTAAACCATTTGGTATATAATGTTTTTTGACAGTATATATTATATATATATATTTTTTTTTTTAATTATGTCCTGGAAAATGTCACGGTCGGGGGCAGTAACTTCCAGAAGTCTTGTCATCGCTGTGAGGTTGCCAGGCAACCAAAAGATGTTGCTACACCCAGCTAAGACATTGTCCCGCGCATGATCGCCAGAGAAGACTTCCCCACTTCAGTTGTGTCGCTCTAATCTTCAAAGGTAGCAGGAAACTATAGGGGCACGTCCTGTAGATTGTTAAAAGGTTCCTTTAAAGATGGACATCTGATCTGTGTGTGTGTATGTGTGTGTCTCTCTCTCTCTGCTGGTAAGGACAAGCAGTCCTGTGGTACTCTCCAACAGAGCGACTCGGTTCCAGTACAGTCAGAGTAATACCAACACGCTGTCAAGCCACACGCACACACACGCACACAAACAGGAGCTCATGGAAAATCCTTAAAATCCATCAACGTGTTGGCTTTTGAGGCTTTGTGTGTGTGTGTGTGTGTGTGTGTTTGAAATGTGTTAGACTGTTGCACTGGTAATAGCTAATTAGGGTCCAAGTAAATAAACAGTTCTCTAAAGCATACAGAATTAAAATACATGCGTCTTTGCTCCACAACGGGCACCTTTATCTCAGTTTGACAGAAGACACGGAGAATCCTCCGTGAACTTCTAAATCCAGAGCCTGAATAATCCAGCATTTATTAGCACAGTTGGGGACACTTGGCAGTTTTAACAGCTGCCTCTACAAACACTATTTAATATGCATGATGTCGTTTAGAAGAACTCAGGAAAACTGAAAGCTTCAGTGATCCAAACTGAAGTCACATTTTAGATCAATATTAGTGCAGCGTAAAACTTAGCTAGAATTACTTTATTATAAAATGCATATACTGAAAATCTGATATATGTCGTATATCTATATAGAGACCTTACTGCATCTGCAAACCACTGTTCCGATGCCATGTTACATGCACCAGTGACCTTTGACCCCTCCATAGTTAAACACCTCCCAAGCAGCAAATACAACAACACACAGAAACTTGTTTCAAAGTTTCTGTGTTTGCCTTTTTGAATATTTTTCTTTCATCTGCCGGTGGAGAGATAACACGGCTTATCTGAGAGTCATCCTGATACGCGTGAATATGAGACATGATCTGTCCCTGAGCTTCTGTGCAGGTGTCATGTCATCTTACCGTCACTCACACACACACACACACCAGTAATCCCACAGCTGATACCGTGAGGGCAAACCGGGTTGTGACGAGCACGTCGGCTTGAAGCGCCCGATAGGGCCAGAGGGCTATTATTTCTGATCGATATTGAGATCCCCATTAATAATTGATGTTTAGGACATCGTGTTTATTGCAAATCTACAACCCGAAAAATTGCTGCTTTCACTTCCACGTTGCACAATTGTACAAATATTGGACAAAGACATGTCCTTAATCACAGTGCGTCTTCCGAGACGCGCAAATATCGCAGCTGATCACGTTCATTTAATTTATGGGAAGCAAAAATTGCAATTGTGAATAGACATATAGTCGATTCCCCGTGCGGGCGCAAGCAACGGAGTCACGTTCACGTTCATTGGTACAAGTAAATTCATCCCGGCAACCTTCTGATGTCTCAGATGTCACGTGGCCCACTCCCTCATCATTCATATATCTCATAAAAATAAAACTCAGCCAATCGGAGTCTATTCCCGAGACCTTTTTGTGGAATGTGGAACATATTTCAAGTATGTTTCACCAACACAAAACTGCCAGACTCCACATGCATTTAAAAATGACTTAATATCTACTTTCAGAGCTGCAACAAATCCTGCTTTTCTTCCTCGTGTTATTACACTAGCCGGGGTACCTGCTGTCACGTGGCGTATGCTAAAACATAAAGTGATACAGTATATGAAACACCGGGGACAAAGTTGTGTATCTTCTAAACCCCATAAAAGCAAAATTCCACCACGAGAAAGAAAACCAGTCATTCATCCTGCAGCTACTTATTTCAATGAATACGATCAGATGATAAGTATCAGAAGGATTAATAGACCGGAAACAGCTGGCACAAGTAACCAAATAGATGTAGTGTAAACAAATATGACAATTTGGGCTAAACTTCCTGTCATGGTGGGCTAAAATGATATAAAAATACATAAAAAGAGCCTCAAATCTGGCCTTCTTTTGCCTGAATCCCACACACACTGCACTATAAAGCACAATGCAGCTTGTACCTGTTGCTGTTTGTGGTACCACATGCATCATAACACCTGTGAGCAATGTGTTTGTTTGTCATTGTATTATATTTGTTTGTGTGTGTGTATATATATATACATATATGTTTCATTTTATATACATATATATACTTCATTTTGTATTTTATATTTTACTTGTATACATCTATATCTTTCATCCCTGTTTTTTATCTTTTATATTTAATATTTTATTCTCGTGTGTTTAGTTTATTGGTGCTGCTACTGTGACGACAAATTTCCCCTTGGGGATTAATAAAGTATATATCTATCTATCTATCTAGAATATTCAAAGACTATTTTTTTTTCTTCCTTTTATCCAAGTGCCAGCCGAGCACCTCTTGTAATGTTTCGCAGCTTGAATAAAGAACAAAAGTGAAAACAACAACTCAATTATTGCCGTAGTAAACGCAGCCGGCATCTGTCGATCCGTTTAACGCAACGCTCACGAGCCATAATAACCAGGGGGGGGGCGTTTGATAAGGCAGGAGAACTGAATACAAATGTTTTGGGGGGAGACATTTCTTCCAACAGAAATGCATGCGGCACATGGCGGGTGGGATTGTGCGTCCTGGTGGTGTGAGTCAGAGCGGATCACTCACGGACACCGGGAAGAAACCAGCGAGACACCGACTGTCCCTGTGGTACTGGGCATGGGAGGAAGTGTGTGTTTCACACTATGCAAAATGTCTGCTTCAGCGTGAGTGTATGTGTGTGTGTGTGTGTGTGTGTGTGTGTGTGTATGTGTGTGTGTGTGTGTGAGAGAGTAAATATGTCTCCTGGTCCTCCCCACAGTTTGTGAAGAAGATGAAAAAGATGGAATACCTTTGCCAAGTGCTGCCTATATCACACACACACACACACACACACACACACACACACACATGGCTACACAACCTGGCAACAGTACTAACCTCTAACACACACAAACTCTCTCTCTCTCTCTCCCCATCTCAGGGCGCTCCCTTCATACCTGACACTGTCTCCTCTCTCCTTCTTGTTCACCCTCTGTTGTCATATTCTCCCCTGGGCAGGTTCACACCTCTTCTTCTTCTTTTTTAAAACCACATTTCTCTCTACGTCCACATATTTAATCATTTGATGTTGATCGAGAGAGGACGAAAAGAGGTTGCCGCTTAAATCCCCCAGCAGCTGTAAGAGGTTTGCAATGATCGTGTGTTTCTGTTATTCTGTCAAAGTGTTATTTTCATCGTCTTAAAGTCGCTCTGGAGGGATTTACAACCGTTAGCTCAACGGAACGGCACCACTGATACTACTTTATTATGTTTCCATCCATATGACACCTCAAATGTAATTTAGATGAAGAGGGAACCTCATTAAGCTTTGCAGCAGCTTTAAAGGGACTAGTTCTTGTTTAGGTTTACGGCAGACTCCATACACACATGTACTGTTCACTGTAAAGTCTGTAAATTATTCAGAACAACGATCAATAATTTGCAATTCAGAAAAAGAAAATATCTATGAAGATGAATATCTCAAAAGTGGGCAAAAATAAAACTAAAACAATATCTGCTATAGGTACCAATAGTATCAGAAAATATATATTTTTTAAATTAGGTGGATAAAATTCATACTTTGCTGCATTTTAATAATGTAATTGAGATAAAAAGGGACAAAACTCACGTGTAATTCTGAACTTAGAGCCAGCGGCTACATCTGGGCAGTGAAGACATATTTCCATGTCTTTTTTGTGATGCTAGCAGTGATGAAGACAAGCGTGTTGCGTCATATGTCGTCCGTCCCCAGACGGCGAGCAGACGGACCTCCACGCCGTCTGGACTTTCAAGTAACTCTCCTACAGAGCTCTCCATCTCCCTCCTCTTCCCGGCCGCGGGATGAGCAAATCTCATCTGAGGAAATCCTTTAATCTTGCAGCGACGACCCACAGGCCGAGTGTAACAGCCCCCGCGTGTGTTCCGGGGTGTGTGTGTGTGTGTGTGTGTGTGAGATTCCCATTTTAGGCCGGGAGACAACATTTGATTTGGATGCAGGTGTGAGAGTGTGAATTGTGTCACTTTTCTCCACATAACCTTAAACATTTCCATCAGCGTGTCAGTATTCAATTCACACGGAGAAGACACGCATAAAACATCATGAACATTATATAAAAAAATATATTAAAAAATGTAAAAACAAGCTCCAAATACACAGACACAAGCGGACATGGATGTATCAAAACACACACACACACACACACACACACACACACACACACACACACACACACAGCAACAGGCCCAGAGCAGATCAGAGGAGAAGTAAGGGGACAAATCAGTGAAACGGAAGAAGGGTGGGAGGACGAAAGAGTGAAAGGACGGGTTAGAAACAGCTTTTCTCTTCAGGCTGCCAACACCGACGAACACTCTTACTCTCCCTCTCTTTCCTGCATTTCATCATTTTTCTTTACGTTGGTCTCTGCTTCTTTGTGGTCAGCTTTTCCACCTCTCACTTTTTGGTTCTCCTTTTTCTCTTCCTCCTCCTTCCGGTTTTCTCCCCCACAATGTCCCTATACTTTCCCTTCTGAATCACCATCCTGAAAACTCATCTCCTTCTTCTTTTTACTCCAATCCAACGTAGTTTCCTTCTCCTCTCTTTCCCTATAAACTCTCCTTTTTACCTCTCTTTTTCCTCCACTTCTTCCTCCCCTGTCTCCCTCTTGTGTTTGCGTGCGTGGGTGTGTGTGTGTTTGTGTTTGCATGCGTGGGTGTGTGTGTGTTTGTGTTTGCGTACGTGTGAGTGTGTTCTAGGTGAATGATGAATTAGGCTGACTTTGGCCTGCCATTTTTAACCACAATTAGAAAGCTTTTCTGACAGACTAGGCTAGAATGGCCAGAAAAAAAGCGCACACACACACACACACATACACACACACACGCACGTGCGTGTCTGGATGCACCCAGCAGCTTACAGACAGACAGGGAAGAATGAGGTATATGAGCAGACGCCGTTTCAAAACCACCACACACACACACACACTTTCACACACACACAGTGATGCATGGCCATCATTACCCGCACCCCTCCCTTGACAGCTGTTCTCTCAGCAGCGCGCCATGCAATGGTACTCCACAACGTACTCTCACACACACACACACACATACACACACAAATCACACCATCCTTCTGACATTACAGGCACAACATGTGAATCCCTACAGAGGTCAAAAGTGCACACAAACACACTCACGCATACTGTATACAAAAAAAATTAAATAAAGACAATAAATGAAAAGATATATCCTGAGTTAAACTTATCTCTTATCCTGCAGCCATCCTCTTCTACAACTACGCTGTGAAATACTCTGGCAACATTTCACCTTGTGTGAGCGCCACGACTTTGATCAGTCGACTTGCAAATGCAATTCAGTGCAAACGGTGTGACACCCCCCCATTGCCCCAGAAAGAAGAAGGAGCCAGAGCAAAGAGTCACCGCCGTTGTGATGAGCGGTTTGAGGTCACGATTCCTCTTTATTATAAGGGGATAATTATGTACATAAAGAGGAGAGCAATTAATCAAAAGAGGCATTGTTTGTGTGACACGGTTTTGAATGTGCCGAGCTCACCTTGAGCCCCGTTAGGGCGAATCACAAAATGATGAGTAAGCGTAATAGTTTTTCCATTTCATTCAGTAATTTTTTTTTAAACTCTTTTCTCCAACAATGTACCACCCACGGAAAAAATGATGTTTGAATCCACCATTTGTCTTCCAGGTCAACATTAAATGTAATCAGCTGAACACATTTTAACTTAAGCAAACTCTCCATCACACACATTAAAGCATTATGAAATAACATGTCTACCATCTCTTTCTATGCACAGAAACCGAATGCAACCTGATAAAAAAATAATCTTTTTCTCGTCCGATCATAAATTTCAAAAACACTAAGTGCTCTTTTATTTTTCCACATTAACTCGGAGAGGGAGTGAAGAAGCGAGGTTGAGTACAGAGTGATACTGCCAAACTGGAACAATCAGAGGAGCCGCTCTGCCAAGTAAACGACAGAAGGGCAGAAAGAAGAAGCACTTGTCCTCACTTTCACCCGGCGGCTAATATCACGATTGCCGAGTGCATCTCGGGGATTTTTTTCTCTTTCAACTTAATCTCATTCTCCTCTCCTTTGGTTACTCACGTTCCTTCTTCCCTTTGCTCTCTCTCCTTACTCAAGCCTCTTTTTTTTAGCTCGCCCCGTCCGAGTCGCCTCCTCCTGCAGTTCAGGTACAAATTACTGAGTTCCTACAAAAAGCACCAAAACTGATCACCCTAAACCTTAATCCACCGAAAACAGAAGATCTGTGATCATCATCGCTCTCGAGCATTTAAAACTGTGTGCACGCAACACAGCACAACTGAAAGGAATTACAGAATTCATTGTTTCTTATTTTTGGAGGCTTCTGGGCAGCATAAATCAACACTACTGATCTAAGAATTTAAAAAAATACACCACATTTAGACATGAAATGCATATAATTTATTTTGATGAGTTCTCAGTCTCTAGATCAGACCGCTCTGCACTCAGAGTGTGTCACGACCGCCGTCTGCGGTGCCGATCCGGGGACCCCCCGGGATGCGGGAGCTGTCCGTGGTGCTGGCCGTTGTTCACCAACCACTGGAGCAGCGTTCCCAGCTGGCGGCCAACAGAAAATCCCAGTTCATTTTTTTTCCGGTCGTCCCCATCTGTTCCCGCGACCGGGTCTCAACACCACCTTGTTAATCAACGTCACACCCGTCAAGTCCGCCCATTCGTTATTGTCAGAGTGCATTAGTTGGTTCACATTTGCTCTATTGTCATTCTTTTCCGCTGGATTCAAATCTAAAACTTGCTTTTTCTTCTTCCAGGTTATCTCCAGTTTATCAGGACTCGTTTTCTTTGGTTCTCAGTGTGACAGTCGCAGGTATACTTAGAAATAAGTCATAGCTACCCGGCTACTTGTGCACACACAATATAGTGTTATCTGAACAGGCTTTTAAACTATAGCATTATTAGTCATGTTGAATGTAACATGCATTCTTGAAATATAGCGACCTGGATATGCTGGGATGGCACCACCTCAGGAGCTGCTGGGATTTATGCTACAACCATGTCTGCAACAGCCGTAGTAAAGATGGCACGCAATAATGTACATGGAACACCGTCACAATAGAGCAGGCGAGGTTTAAGGGGAGAACTTTTGGTTAAAACTCTAAATCTCTAAAGGTAAATAAGACCTTCATTCCACTCTCCATTGTCACCTCGGCCCTTTCTCCTTCCTTCCTCTTTCTTCTCTATTCCACGTCTCTCTCATCATCTGTATATACATCTTCTTCCCTTTGTTCTCCTCCATCCATCTCTACTCTTATGTCCATTCCTCATATATTTCATCATCTGTTGCTCCCCCCCGCTCTCATACGGTGATACAGTTGGCATCTCTCTCCTCGTGGGTACAGCGGCGTTTTAATCCTCACACATTGCCAACAAATACAGGAACCTCCGATCGATGAACTCAGAGATCTTTTGTTCTCCTCTCCGCTTCTCTCATCTCCTGCTTTACTCCATCCCTGACGTTCATTTATTCAAGGCCTGTAAAGTATTTCCTTTTCACTTAAAATCCAAATATCATTTATTTTGTACCCCCCTATCCTCGCCACGCTCTTCCCCTGCAGCGTCTCTTCTTCAGCGTTCTCCAGGCGTGACAATTGTTATCGATTAGAAACGCTTTCCGACTGCGGCGCCACAAATTGCAGCCGACATTCGCCACGATTTTTGTTCCCGCAGCCTGAAACTCTTTAACATTTAAATTCACAACATATATAGTGTTTCAAACCCAAATGGTGACTCTTTGCAAAGAGGAGAGCATCCTTGTCGTCACCATGCATACTCAAATGTTGCAATACGAGTGTAACAGCCTCGGTACCTTTCCGACGCACCGTGGGGGGTTCTCATTGTGTTTGTGTGGTGTATTTAGCGGAGATGCGAAAACTGGGTACTGGATTATGTTTTGTGATGAGACGGAGGAGCACATTATTGTCTTAGTAAAACCAATAGAAACTTTGACTCCGCTCTTTGACACTTGAGGGTTTTTTTTTAATCCATGATTTTAAATTACATTTTCACTCAACATCAACATGGTAAATGTATTTAAAGCTCTTTTATTTATAACAACTACAAACAATAGATCCGTTTGTATGTAAGGGATAGAAAGTCGAAATTATGGGATAGAAAGTCATTATTATGCGATAGAAAGTCATTATTATGAGATAGAAAGTCGAAATTATGAGATAGAATGTCATTATTATGAGATAGAAAGTCATTATTATGAGATAGAAAGTCGAAATTATGAGATAGAAAGTCATTATTATGAAATAGAAAAGTCGAAATAAAGAGATAAGAAATGCGCCTGCGCTTCAGTCACGTTGTCCTCACAGGCGTTGTACCCCGATGCAATTCTCAATAAGGTAACTATTACTGGTGACTTTTGTAAATTTAAGATGTTATACATCAAGATAAAGTATTTTATTCAGTTTACTGTTGCAGCTAAATACTCTTTTTTTCAAAATAAGCTTGAATAATAAACACATCAAGCTAAAATACTATATTTACAGTTTAATTTTACATCAATCTAAAATACTATATTTACAGTATTATTTGACATCAAGCTAAAATACTTAATTTACAGTATTATTTTACATCAAGCTAAAATATGTAATTTGTGTTGAGAGGTTTGTGTCTGAAAAATTAAATAAAAATCAATTTACAGTCGTGTTTCTAAAAGCTGAACGTATTTACCGCCCTGAGCAATTACCACTGATGAATCCTCTAGCAGAACAATTAACCCCCGGTGGCTCCACTGGGGCTGCCCCGTGGGTTCCAGTCACAGGCTGTGGTTGTACTGGGCAGCTCCCAGGTGTGGATTTGTGTAATTGGATAAATCTGAAGTGCGCCATTGCTTTAGAAAAATGCTCATTCAACCATAGCGGGATGAATAAGGAATGAAGTCTGGCGTATTAGCTTGTTGACGTGTGTTTGAGTCGTGTCAACTGGTAATATAAGTAATGAAGAAGTGACATTCATTTTTTAATTTTGAGCCCACCGGGCAGCGTTCTGGGGGGGGGGGGGGGGGGGGCACGGAACGCCCGTAAAAACAGATGAAACACAAAGGACAACAACAACAACAGAGACACACATTGACTCGCTCTTTCTTCATATGACTCTATGTCTCTCTCTCACACACAGACTCCAGTGCAGAGGAGTGATGGATGAGAAGCTGTGTGGGTGTGTCTGAAACGGAACTAATGACAGAAAGACGAGCGATTGAGAAAACAAAAACAAACAGACAAAAAACCAAGTGGGAGACGAGAGAGCGCTGCAGAGAGTGGGAGACTCAGAGAAAATTAAAGACGAGGAGAGGCTGTAAAGAACAGAAGAGCAGGCAGACGGAGGAGAAGAGACGACAACAATAAGAAATGGAGGCAGCCTCTGATGTTGGTTCAGCCTGAAGCTAATCTCCGTAACTACAGTTGAGTTATTGGAGCCATTCTTCTCTAAAGCTGCTGCACTGGCTTTTATGATGTGGTGTTCAAGGTTGAGAAATAATTCATGTATATTACTGTGTTACTACAAGGTGGAAGTGGCTAAGACCAAGCAAGCAACAAGGCCAAGATACATGCGGTACATATTTAATAATAATAGGTAGGTTTCAGTAACATCTTTAATTTACAACCGATATAAATTCATTTATTTGTATTCATCTTTGCATACATTGGTGCTACGCCGCCATTGTGGTGCCATAATTGACAGATGAACGTTCACATGTATAACGGCAGAGCTAATTGTCGTCAGCGTGGGAGATGTAGCCGCTCGGAAAGCCCTAATGGCTGATTAACTGGTTGGAATAGCTGCTTTCGTAATACAGCGTCTTATATAAATGATTTGTCTCTTCTGAATATTTCAATCGCAAGCGTTTAGAAATGAGCTGAAGACTAAAAACAACTTCACTTGAGAAGGATGGTGAGTAGTTCAGGTGCGATAGGACAGCTAAAACCCCATTGTGTTTGTGTGTGTGTGTGTGTGTGTGTGTGATGGTAGTGGGGAGTGTCTCAAACATTTTACAGCTAGTCTGAAGAAAATGTATGAAATGAATCAACCAAAAACACACACACACACACACACACACACACAGAGCCTGTGATTCAGGCTTTAATTACCTCTCATAGGAACATCAGATGGCAAACAGTTCTTAAACAGCCAGATGGGAGAGAGAAAAGAAGACAGAGGAATGGATACAGAGAGATAAACAAAGGAGAGAGAAAAAGAAAGATAGGATTGAAGAGAGACGACAAAAGACTGTGAAGACAGAGAGACACGCAGACGTCAGATGATGGAGGGAGGAAAAAGTCACAGGTAATAAAGTTAAAATAGTGAGAAAACTGAGGGGGAAGAAGATCCAGAACACTTTATGTAGGGCGAGGAGACGGAGGAGAGAAGAGGGGAGGTGCACATGGAGGAGTTCCTCCTCTCCTCCAGCGATGAGCGGAGAACGAACAGATGTCCGACAGCGAGAGGGCAGAAGAGAGGCAATGAGGTCAAATAGGTGAGCGGGGACATTTTACTGAATGTTTTAGTCACTGGCAACAACAACAACAATTTCAATTCAGTTTATTTGTATAGCCCAATTTCACAAATTACAAATTTGTCTCGGAGTGCTTTACAATCTGTACACATAGACATCCCTGCCCCAAAACCTCACATCGGATCAGGAAAAACTCCCAAATAACACTTCAGGGGGAAAAAAAGGGAAGAAACCTTCAGGAGAGCAACAGAGGAGGATCCCTCTCCAGGATGGACAGAACAATAGATGTCGTGTGACCAGAAGGACAGATTTAGAGTTAAAACACATTCAATGAATATGACAGAGTGTATGAATAGTTGGTAGTAGGCATATTCCACGATGGAGACCTTCACGATCCATCAGGCAGATGGAGGTAGAGAGGAGGAGTGGGCGGAGTCTCAACAGGGCAGTGGCGTAGTTGGTAGCAGGAATTCCACAACGCCGAAACTCATTATTGTTTGTATTTCTTTCTCGTTTTGACACTCTTTAAAGGAAAAGAACAAGGGGGTCGGCTGTATCAGAGGCTCCGTGTGGTTTCCACTCACAGGCTAAACCCCACCGCGCTACAGTCGCTGCATGTGTCAGATGTACAGTTATTAACAAGGTGGGAGGACCAGGAAGACCCACCGGGCCCGGCCGAAGGTCTCTCACTGTCACTGTTCCGCTGATCCTCACCGTCGAGGGAAGAAAAGGAGGAACGCTTTCCTGGTGGATCAGCAAAGTGTGACAAGATTGTAATTAGAGCCGTTCTCCGTCTTCTAACAGCAGAGAAGCCCAGATGGGGAGGCACTTCACCGTGGCAGCTACTCTTAAAGACGGGCTCCACCAGATCGGTTCTTAACATTTAGTGTCATACGCTATGGCCTAATATTAGTGGAGACTTAATCTTATCTCTCACATTTCAAAATTGACCACAGGTAGAATGACCTTAAAGAAATATGTTTCAACAAGTGTCCTCAACAGGTAGCCAATAAGGGATGACATTCACGACACAGATAACCAAATTCTTTAAATTAATATTGAACAGATGCTGATTTGTCTCACAACAATAAACCAGCTGCTGTGCGTAGTTTCCTGTTCCTAAAAAATACTTTCAACTCAGTGTGTTGCTTCTTCTGCATGTCGAGCAAATGCAGTTAAAGTCAAAGTGATTCAAAACACCACTACGGCATTTCATTATGTTTATAACACCCCAATCATATTCATGTCGCAAGATATTTTTCGCTCTTTTATTTTTTAGGAAACTCAACTCGTTATTTAACTTGGCCAAATAGGAACATTTTATTTATTTTTTAATTTTTTATTAGAGCGATAATAAAAAAAACGGATCGATTTTCTATTTGCCTGTAAATTATTTTTTCTCTGGTTGAATGTTAAAACGATCCCCCGGGGCGACTGTATCTCCATTTCATCTCACAACAGGAATGTCCAAAGTGCAGAGTAGAAGAGTAGAGACGGGAGGAACGACACAGAGGCACAAAAAGAGAGATAGACAGTTTCAGATAGAAAGGAAACGGCGGAAGGACGGAGAGGATGGAGGGAACAGTGGAGTGATAGAGAGGTGGAGGTGGGAGTCCTTATCAGAAAAAAGCAGGCACCTTTATCTCCCTGCCCTCCAGACACACACACACACACACACACACAAGGACTGAAGACCACTTACTGCCCACACGAAGACACACACATGCAGAAATGAACACACACACACACACACAATGGCACGCAGACTAACACCAACACACATTAATCTATCAACATTCACATCCACAAACACACACATGCAACAGTGACTCCGTCCAACACCGTGTGTCACAGGAACCCCCCCCCCCCCCTATACCTAACAACACACACACACACACACATATACTTGCAGGTTAGCGACAGGCGCCATTTACACACAGACAGCCATGCCCGCCTCCCCTCCAGCTGCCATGGCAATGAATACCATTAGCATCCAATAAAATGTCAGGGGGGCATGCCCAAGTAACTCATTACACACACACACACACACACACAAGGACACACACAGTCAGAAATGTCAGAGGCCCATGCCCACTAGCGTATCTGATGGAGAGGGAAGGCAAATGTCAGCTGTTTCTCAAAATGGCAGCCAGCAGCTGTGCGGGCTCCGAGGCTGTGGACTCATACTGCCAGACCCCATGTGTGTGTATGTGTTGCATATTTACCTCAATAGTTCATAAAACAAATTCAATTTGTCACGAAGATGAGAAATTGCGATGACAATGCTCTCCACGTCGCAGAGAGTCCGCTTTATTGCTTCACCGCGGCAATATTTAGCAAGAGCTCAGCTGAAGCTTCAACGTGACTTCACTTCACTTCTTTCAGCTTATAAAACCGGATCGTTAAAGCCACAGCCAACGTCGGACCGCACGGTGACGCCAGAGGGAGGGGCTCGAGCTTGATTGTCTCCTCCCCCCCCCCGACGGTGACGGGTTCTTACAGATGATTAACAAATTAAAGGAAACTGGATTTCTTTTCTCAGCCTGACATGCAGTTCCTTGACGATTGTATCCTCCGTCCTGGAACGGATGGAATGGATACACCGGCCTTCCAAAAGTGATTTGTTCATAAGTTACAGTCACAAAGAAATATTAATGCAGCCACTTCCTGCTTCAAAATAAAGCTTGGTTCAACTTTCCATTGAACGCAGCTAACCAGATATGTGCACGATCTAGATCAGGGGTGTCAAACTCATTTTCACCGTGGGCCACGTAGGTATCATGGCCGCCTCTTAAAGGCCCGGTAGTAACTTTTAAAAGAAATATTGTACGCAAGAACATTTCTCTAATATTAGAACCCAAATCCATTTCATTTGAAACCTTCAAAATAAAAGCACAGGAAATAAAAGGTGATCATATGTCTTTCAAGCCGTCATGGGCCACATAAAATGACGTGGTGGGCCGCTTTTGGGCCCGCGGGCCTTGTGCTTGACACGTGTGATCTAGAGCAAATGTACACCTGAACTGGTCTCCATGCATCCAAACATGTGTAGCCACACAAACACAAACAATTATAATCTATCAATCCATTACTTTTAAATTGATTTTGTGAAAAATAATTATGGAAACAAAAAGCCATCATTAAAAACGTGTTACGTTACTTCCTGGGATTAATTTTCATAAACTGACAATGCAAACTGCTGCAGAATGAGTCATGTAGGCTACAACTCTTCATTGTTTTTATTTTTCTGTCTCCTCCTCAGTATTCTCTTCTCATACTTGTAAATAACGAGGACTCCAGTTACCAAACTATTCCTTGTGACTTAAAACGACTACAAACTAAAAAGAGGTTTTTAATTATCCTTGCGGACAGAGCTTGAACGCAGCAGTAGTTCAGCGGGCAAAGAAAATTGAAAAATTGGAAGTCCGACAATTTCTTTGCGTGTGATCAGTCATCGTCACTTTGTGAAAACTGAATTCACGCCTCATTTGAAAATAAATGATGTTGTTTCGAGCTGGAGTCCAAAAAGGAGCTTCATTATAAATGAACTCCTCATGAGTCCCCCCAAAAACTCCACCGCCATCTGTCAACAGGGAGGGGGAAACTTTGCTCTCATTCATCAGCCGGACGGAGAGCGGGAGGAGAGTCATGTGATCCCGGGCCAAGCCGCTCTCCACCCGCCCTCCAGCCCCCCGCGCAGAACGCTCAGCAGCAGCCACTGGCAACACTGCCCAAGGTCACAGGGACAAAGTCAGGGGTGGAAGGGTGTGTGTGGGGGGGGGGGGGAGCGTGTGTGTGCGGGTGTGTGTGCGTGTGCTGGTCGGAGAGAGTGTTTGAAGGAGTATGTTTGTGTTGAGGCATAAGGGGTTTAAGATAAGGTATACAAGTGTGTGTAGTCACGTGACTCTGTGTGTGTGTGTGTTTGTTTATAAAGTAAGAGGGACATGGAATAACTTCTACAACTCCTGAAGGTACATATGTGTGTGTGTGTGTGTGTGTGTGTGTACATATGTGTGTATTTGTGTGTGTAATAAAGATGGCTGCTGACTGTGCCGCAACTCAGCAAGCTGATAAATAATCGTCTCAGAACCACTACACGAATGAGCCAGTGCGCACACACATACACACATACACACACACACACGCACGCACACAGCATCTCACTCTCTCAGACACACATGCCATCTCACACCCGATATCCTAAAAAGTAGAAAAGTAGTTTATACACTGATTGCAGGAGAGAGAAAAACACAGCTATCGTAATTAGACGACGTGCACAGCACACACACACACACACACACACACACACACTTTCCTGCACATGAGGACAGAATACAGTATCTCCTGTATATCCGCAGCGGACCACTGGGTGTGTGTTGGCTGTATAGCGAGTGATCCATCAGCGAGCCCGTTGCCACGCTGAGGTCAAACGCATCAAACCCAGGAGACAGTTGCCAGGACGATACACACTTTCAGCCGAGAACCAATCACAGCAAGACTCTCGCGCTCCTCAGCACACCGCGGCTCGTCCCCCAACAGGACGGGCCTTGCGTTTCGATCCGGTAGAAAATGTGAAAAGTTTCAGTCCAAAACTCATAAACGAAAGTGCCGCAGAGTAGATCGAGTGTCAGATGAGTCGTCGAGTCTCACATCGGCAGATCTATCGATGTATAAAGAAACGCACATCATCCAGACCCTTTCTGTTTCCTGAGACCGAGCCCAGTCGTCCTGAGCGCCGCTCGGCAGTGGCTATGTTGGGACTACTGGCCTCCACCAACCAACAGTTTCACAAGGCACATTATAACCACAATGGAAAAAGATGTGCAGAACTGCTCCTTTGTGGAATCTGGGCACACTATCAACCAGAAACACTAAATGTGAAACGCCAATGCTCGTGTGTACATTTGAAGAAAAGAAGAAAAGTGGATTCACCACCAGAGATAAGCGGTAAAAATGTCTCACTATGTAGACAAGAAAAAAGAAGGCGTTGACATCCCCCCCCCCTCCATTCACTGCCCCTCTAAACACGTCCGACCTCGCAGGGTGAAGGCATCCAACCCTCCGTCACCTCCGTCTCCTCTAATCGTTCTCCTCTGCCTCCTCTCTTCCTCCTCGCTGCCGTTGGGTAAACAGTTGCCGGCGCGCGGCGAGAGTCTCAGGTGAAGATATGCAGATTGACTCCAACTGGTTTGCATAACGAGCGCTTATCTGCCAGGTCTAATTGCGGTGGCGCGCCGAGGGCCGTCCCAGAGCCGCTGCCCCCGGGGTTCATTAGCGGGGTTCGTTAGAGGGTTTGTTAGCTGAGAGCTAATCGCTTCCTCCCCTCTTTAACAAATAGTTGAGCCTCAAAGTCCTGAAAGGACTCCCACTAAGCACACAGCGATGTTGGCTTAAAGACACACACACACACACAGATTCAGTGAGCAAACACTTTACACACACACACACACACATGCTAAGTACTCGAGGGACAAAAGAGTCCGTCAATGGATTGACGACATTTCCTTTAAACGCTACAAGTTTGCTTGAGGAAAAAGTACACACACACACACACACACCTATACACACACACAGCAGGTTTACACAGCCTTTATAGTTGAAGATGGCTATTAACCTTTTGGTAACCACGCTTGTTTAGGCCTCTGCTCCGAAAATGGCATCCCCAAACTAAAAAAGCTGTATCTCTGCAACCACTAGAGCTATTTTAATAATTTTTACCTTTTTAAACAGTTATTGAACCTTTTATTGAACCTCTAAGTTGTCGTAGTCCAATGCAACGTCAAAATGATTGAGAGACAGGCAATGTGGCGTTCCCCTTTAACTGTATAATCCGATTCTATAATTCGATGATAGAAATATGAGAGTCGTATACACCGGACCATGTCTTCGTCTGGCTCGACACATTCCGTTCAAGTTTAACAAAACAAAAAGTGCGGGAACTCAAACATTAACGTGGTGATGTTCATGAAGACGCTGCAGAGGCAGAGACTAGAAGACCATTGACTCACAACAAATGGGAAAAGGTCACATTTGTGGTTCAAGTGCGCTCCAGAAAGATGGAACACGACCGTCTCTCTCTCTCTCTCTCTCTCTCTCTCTCTCTCTCTCTCTCTCTCTCTCTCTCTCTCTCTCTCTCTCTCTCTCTCTCTCTCTCTCTCTCTCTCTCTCTCTCTCTCTCTCTCTCTCTCTCTCTCTCTCTCTCTCTCTCTCTCTCTCTCTCTCTCTCTCTCTCTCTCTCAGGGTGTGTGTGTGTGTGTGTGTGTGTGTGTGTGTGTGTGTGTGTGTGTGTGTGTGTGTGTGTGTGTGTGTGTGTGTGTGTGTGTGTGTTGAGTCACCGTCTGTAATCACCCGGCTGCCAGCGCCATCCACAACAGATGCAGCTCGAGTTGTTCATTTCTTAAGCACAGCCTGGTGCCACATCTCACCGTGATATCGATGTTCTCCTCAGTCGGTTCATCGCCGTTTCTTTCAGGCAATTTTTTGCTTCTCAAAAGAGCCCATGGAGCGCTCTATCAATCAGACGTAATGGAACTGTCCTTAACTTCCAGGCGGATGGAACATCGGATGCGCCGCTTGTATCATCTCGGAGCCTCTGAAAGTAGCTGCATTTTTTCTTCTTCTTTTCTTTCGCATCTTCCAAGTTTATGGAATGGAAATTGTGAAAAGATGCCTGGCATCAGCTCATCAAAGGTATAGCAACAAGCTGGTGGATATACAGTACTTCACACCTCGGAAAACTCATAATGCATTATGGGCCGCTGCTCTCAAATCAGTGGACCGTTAAAGCGAGACAGTCAAAAACCAAGACACAAACAAATATTTCGGAGCATTTTTTTGTTTTTTTCAGGCCCTTTCCAAAAGGTCCCCTGCAGGACGTGTCGTCGGCAGCATTTTAATTCAATTACTATGTCGACAGCTTCCCCCCCCCCCCCCTCCTCCCGGACGCCTGGCAACCCTCAGGGATTGATGCCCGAAATCCTTACACCGTCTCCCTTTGACGGGCAGAGCGCAGCCGAGCTGAGCATGTTAAGCGTTATGTAGATGGAGTCCTGGGAGCCACTGGGAGCCACTGGGAGCTTTATAAATAGAGGAAACCTCCACTGTAACGTCGGCCTACAGGCGGAGAGCAACACAGAGGAAACGCTGAAACACTCGCCGCCCCTAACCCTCGCTCTCCAGCTTTCTCATCCCCCAAAACAGCTTAATTCTCCCATTCTTTTGTCTCCCGACTGTTCATCTTGTCTTTTTTCTCTCCGTTCCGTCTTCCTCCTTCTTTTGCCCTGTGATTCGTTTTTTTCTCTCTCTCCCATCTCTTTCCAATCGTCCCCTCTCAAGTCTCATTTCACACTGCTTACTTTTTCATCCTCTTTTCATCTCTTTTGCCTCACTCTCTCCATCTCTTTATCCCATTTTTTTTCCTTCCCCAGCGCCCAGATCGTGGCCTGGTCCGGCCTTTTAATGTGTCCCTCTGCAACTCGCCCTTCTTAGCGGTTTAAATTCTCGCTCGCTCTCAGACGGAAGCTAATGCCATCAAGTGTTCAGCAGCCAAAGATCTGAAGCCCCTTGGGCCCTAAACTACATTCACACAAACAAAGTAAAAAACACCTGTGTGTGTATATACATACATACATACGCCTATGAAAACATTTTATTGGATCTTAAGTTCACTGTGTAAACCTCTCTTTGAGCCCTCCTGAGTTTGTTTTGCCAGTTTGGCTGAATTCAAATCCCTTAGAATATCTTGAATACGTTTTATGTTCATCCCAAATAAAAGTGTGTGCATAATTTAATGTGCTGATGATGACCTGAGGGGCAACATGTCGGCATGTTCTTGCACACTGTGCATTTGATATGCCTTTATCCTTTTATTTGCCACTACTATAACTATAATAATAACCATAAACAAAGTATATAAGCACAGTATAGCTCTGCATGTAAGTGTATATAGAGTCATTTATGAATCTATAGTATTCTGACATGAGGTTTCTTAGAGTGAACTAGCCTCATATAAAAAGGAATAAAAGTTAATTCTATATGATTGGTAATGATTCTTTTAGTGAATTCAATCAAGAAACTGGACTCCTGGCTATTTCTCTTTAGAGAGGAAACACAACAAACCAGGCTAGAAAACAAGTAAACACGAAAGAAGAAGAAAAAGTAATTCCGTAGATGTGACCGGAAACAAAATTAAACCATTTATTTTCTTTTTGCTGACTATGGCTATTTACAAACAAAAGAAGTCAAAGCAGTGTCTTTTTTGAGCATAGCAAACAAAATGAATGGGTGGAAAAGGTGAAAAAGAGGAAATATACAAAAGATGACAAGTACCCCATTATTGGAATTGCATCGCAAAGCCACAATATCCTGTGGTCGTCACATTCTTGAATTTTCCTTTACAAAAGCAGAGAGAAAACACGCTGAAACATTTCTAACTTTTTTTGATAAAATGTGCACAACAAAAGAGGAAGAGCTGGAGTACAAATGTTAAATCAGAGTCAGATGAAGAGATGTGGCCAACAAACAGGAAGAATACACCGGTCTGGATTGAGGTTTCTTTCTGTCAACTTTTCCTTATTATTTATTATACTACAAGCATGTAAAGATGATAATAAAAATGTAATAATTATTAAAAAAATGTAAAAAACATCAGATAGGGATGTGATCATAAAATTATTGTAATCCTTAAATACCACAAACAATATATATATATATATATATATATATATATATATGAATAAGTATTCTATATATAAATATATATATATATTATTCCTATCAACAGGTAAGACAACCCCAAATCAACCTGTGAAGCCCACATCGGCTCCACATGAGCTTGAGCTGACTAGACGAGTCGACTTTGATCCACGTTGAGCTGCTGGATCAAACATCTGGGCGGAGAGAGAGAACGTGAACACGCAAATGTCTTCACGCGACTGAGAGGCGTGTTAATCTGAACTAAACCAGTCTAGTATTCTACTGGTATGTCCAATCGTATATGATCTACATCAGAGAAAACTTAATTTACGCATAAGCATAAAAATGCAAACAATATAATATAATGCACAAATTCCTGGATACGTGGTCTCACACACACACACACACACACACACACACGCAAACAAAAGACAAGGCATGTTGCTCCTTTCATATCCCAAGGACAATAGTGAACCGACATGCAGACTAACTGATTTCTGTGTGTGTCTAAAATATAATTCACACAACATCTTGCCTTCTCTCTCTCTCTGTCTCTCGCTCTCTCTCTGACGCTTTCTTTCTCTCATTCTCTCTCTCTCTCTCTCTCGCCTATGGCTTCAGGTTTGAAATCAATTTGACTGAGATGAAAGTTTTCAATTTCATTAGCTTGATCAAATGGAGCGCTGTTAACAGGCGGCGGTAATAGAAAATCATTTAGGCCGAGCAGCTCACACACTCTCAGAGGACTGGTTAAGAGCTGCTCAGGGAGGGAGAGGGAAGGAGAGAGAGGGAGAAGAGGAGAGAAAAAGGGGATGACAGGTGGGAACATATCGATGGGTGACGGCGAGAGAAAAGATGGGGGGAGAGAGAGAGAGAGAAGGGTTCAGAACAGAGGAAGAGATGACAAGGAGAGAAATATTGCATTTTGGAGAGAGATGGGGGAGCCGAAGGAAGAATTAAAGAAAGCGAGAGAAAAGTATCAGGAGACAAAGAAGGATGCGATGGAGGAGAGAGAACGGGACGACGGGTGGAGAATAAATGGGGAGAAACAGACAGATGAAATGTAAGAATGATTGATGGCCCTATGAGGATGATTAAATGAGCGAAAATGTCACAATAAAGGCCGAGAAGAAACAGGATGCTAAAAAAAAGGGGGGGGAAAGAAAGAAGACAGAGGAATGTGTCTCTTCCTCTCGGGTGCCTGCTAAGCAGCGGCCCATTAAATCCCTGTTATTGCTCCTCAGATGTTTGTCAGAGAAAAATAGTGTTGCGATGAAAGGACATAAATAAACAATTAGCCATCTAAAGATTCCGCCAGGCAGCAGATTGCCGGCTTAATGCCGCCACTAAAACAAAAAGGATATCAGTCGTAGATTAATACACGAGATGAATGCAGAGGGAGAGAAGAAAGAAGAAAAATATGATGGATTAAGTGATTCTGCGATTCCTTTCGGTACAAATCAAATCACCGAAAGTTTGCTTGAAAAAGCCACCATGCACCAAAAATGAAACTGTCGAGTACCAACGACTCAGACTATAGGGCGTATTCACGTCACGTCAGAATCTCAATCGCGCCATCTTGGGGTCCCACTTATTAAATGTCAGAAGAAGTTGACCTGGCTATCGTGTCCGCTGTTTGATTATGCGAGAGCCCAGCAACCCCATGTCCTTCTGCATTACCAAAGAAAGATTTCAGCGGTTGGAATTGAATATTTGCAACGCTTTTTTACCTGATTTTACTCGCTCAACACTTTGTGGTTAATTCGCTAGTTACCCCTATTTACCAGCACATAGCCCGGTCACATTCCTGTAAAACAGTTTTCATTTCCGCTATCGACCATGGGACATTAACAACTATTTCTGCGTTATACTTGTTGTGGAAATACCACAAATGTCGGAACATCAAGCGCCCCGTGTCTGGGTTCATATATGATCCGTAGTCGCACAGCTCCGCCTCCAGGACGAGTGTCTGGATGAGCCGCCCAGCTCCTTCAGGACCAGCAGTGACTGTTTGGCTGGCCGTGCTGAGTGCTGTTCCCATGGAGCCAGTGTTTTATTTTACCTTGAAATGAATCACAGAGTAAAGGCAGACATCGCCCGACGGAGTTGCCATGTTCATGGCTTCCTCCCAAGTTTCCATCCACAGTTCCTTTTGCGCAAGTGAAAGACATTGATTTTCGTTCGGCGAAAAAAGCAAAAAGAGATTATTGACGAGAGTGTGTCAATGGAAACGTGCCCACAACCCGATGTAGCAACAGAAACACATGAGAACAGTCCTGACGCTCATACGCCGAGTGAAGCCGACAAGTTGAAGTAATAGCCTCTTGTTGAGCTGATAAACCCATATTCTGAATCATTAGTCCCACATCCAACAATGAGGCACAGTACCATAATCACAAGGCACACCGTTTTGAACTGAAATCGTGTCTCTTTCAGGATATAATAGTCATTTCTCAGGGAAGAGCGGCATACAAGCAAGCAAAACAATGCCGTGGTGGGAACCCAAGATGGCCGCCAGAGTTTGTTGTGGTCACGTGAGTGAATACGCTCTATACTCCGTTTGCACCCACTTTGAAAAAATGTAAATAAGTAAACACGTGATTATTATTGGTAATTGAAAAATTCCAAAAAAACGCAACATACTTAACTTTTATGATGTATTTATCGTAACCTACTTCCCTTATTTGCGTACTTGAGTTACGTTAATATGAATCCAAACCTCAACTTAAAATATGTAAATGAGTTGACTTTTGGGTTCACACGGGACACGACCAGCGTCCTCCTGGGTGGTTTTAGGAGACCGGCCTACTGAGCACATCTAAACCCATCATGGATTCAATATTACTCACCGTGGTCTAATACTCCCGTAGATATTAATATTTGAGGTACCACAGTATCAACGTTTGGTCAAATCTATGATGAAGATTAACGACTGGCTACTGACAGGCAACTGATACTTTAGCCTTCACACTCTAAAGCTCATGATAATCCATTGTTAGTCTCCTCTGAATCATTATGGCGCGATGATAATGATCATCTATTTCAGTTTCTCCCTCTCTCTCACACACACACACACACACACACACACACACAGAGTGTGGCTAACCAGCCAAGTGAAGCTAATGTACGGGCCAATGTGTTGCTGATTAGCTTATCCGTGAACCCCTGGACCTGACTTCTAGACCTACAATAGCGGTTACACACATACACAAACACACACATGCACACACACACAAACACACAAAATGTGTTCGGCTGTTCATGGTAATCGGAGTGAATATGACTGGCTTGTTAGCGGGACCCATACAACTCTCGACAGGCCTTTGAAACCCAGCCGTCTCACTGAATTGCAGGCTCAGACATTTTGACACACACACAAACACTCGTGTGCAGACAAAGTTGGATTATTCACCAGCAGTTGACTTTCAGTCACAGAGGATAAACTCCTATCAGGAGGGTAAGAAGTTCACAGATGACCCCATAGAACAGATGCCTAAAAAGTGCAAATAAAGAAACATCTCCATAAAGTGCTGTGGATAAAACACAGTGAACACGCGTGTAAAAATGTAACGATGAAGGCAGGAGACAGAGGTCAGTGACACATCCGGGAGGATTATTAACCCTTCACCTCATAGTGGCTGTTTGAACCCGGTAGAAACACAAGAACATTTCCACCCATAAGCATTATTGTTACAACAGACAGCTAAAGTATGAAATAATTGACATGTACAGATAAGGAAAGGGGGGAAGAACAACATGTTTTGATTAGTCTTTCTGTCCCAACGTCACTTAAATGGCAAAATACTTTTCTTTTTTTTTAACCGCATCATTTGAGTTACGTTGTGGGCATGTTACTCTGGCCACAATATTGTGAGCACATGATTACACATTGTGGCTTCCTGATAATACATTATTATGTTGCGTCTGTCGTGCATGCCAGAGAGAGAGAGAGAGAGAGAGAGCATGTGTGTGCAAGTGTGTGTTAGCAGATCGAGGCCCTGCCACAAACGGTACGCTTCGAGATGAGCTTCGCCGATACGGAGGGAGCGTAAACGGAGGATGAATACAATCTCAATCTCTCCATCTCCGTCTCTTCCTCCTCCTCTGTGCGATGACAACGAGAGTTGGCCTCCTCGTGACGAGGAGGGCCAATTCTCCCCCCCCCCCCCCCCCCCCCGTCACCCAGCTCCCTTAGACCTCTGTGTGTTTGTGTGGTCTTGTGCATCGGACCCGTCGATACGCATGAAACCGATTCACAATCACTAAATGTCTAAAGAACATGAATACAATTTGGTTCAACTGAGGTAAAAAAGCAACGGACGCACGCTCATGAGAAACAAACTGAGATTTCCGAGACCTTCGTTGTATCCCAGTACGTACAAAGACGATCTGTGTTTTCCTTTCACGCTGGGAAAAAAGATGACAAGATGAAGTACGCTTATGAATGCCAGCTGGCAAACATCAATCTATTTTTGTTGTTGTTGTGTAGCATTGGAACCGGAGGAGACGAGTCGCGGCTGAGCGAAAAGGTGAAGAAAAGGACCGCTCGGCTGACAGCTCGGAAAAGAAAAAGAGAAAAGAAACGCCAATACAGTGTGATGAAGGGAAAACACGGTGCAGGTGTGCGTTCACATCTGTACGGCTGCCCCAGCTGTGCAGCGCCGTGGCGATGGACGGGCTTTCAGACTCAAGAGCACCTTGACAATAGTTTTTTGAAAACAAGGGGAGACGGTTTTCTCTTCCACTTCCCCAAACAAGGTAATCTTGCAGTCACAATGTGATATCCAGAACGCACAAGATGCTTAGAAATCAATACGGCTAACAGCCGACCGTCTCGTGACCGAGGAACGAGGAGGCAGGGAGCGACGGCTGCCTCCTCGTTCACTTCTTCCCGTCCACCCAATTTGTTTTTTCCCACCGTATCTATGACCCTCCGTGCTGCGACGAGAAAAAAAAGATGCTCGCTCTGACGGAGCTCGGCGCCGCACACGCTCGCATCACACTCCTTCGTGCCCCGCCTTTCCCCCCGAAGCATTCATGGGAACATTTTCAGAAGTTCACATTTTCCATCTCTGAAATGTCTTCGGTCTGATTTTAAATCTTCTTTGTTGCTTTTATTTCCAGAGAATAAGCTCCCCTGGGCGCGTGGGTGTGTTTGGATGTGATGTGTGTGTGTGTGTGTGTGTGTTTGCACGTACACATGTGTGTGTGTGTGTGTGTGTGTGTGTGTGTGTGTGTGTGTGTGTGTGTGTCTCTGAGTGAGTCAGCGAGCCAGTGAATGAACAATGTGACACAAAAAGCAATACACTCTCAGAGAGGGCAGCGTACAAAGGACAGGGTGGGAGACAACCATTGTGTGTGTGTGTGTGTGTGTGTGTGTGTGTCTGGGTGATACTACATCCCTAATTATTAATACTCTCTATTGCATGAGTAATGGTGCATAGTGCTGACATTCTGCTACAGGTTAGCAGTATAGTGCAGAAACATGCTCAAGCACACACACACACACACACTTTGAATGGTGCCTGATTTTTTTTACATGCAGCGTTTGACACAAAGTACAAGCTGCCACTGAACAATGAGGTAATCTGCTGTGAGAAATGATCAAAATGAAGCTTGTGCAACGACAGTGAAAAATATAGATTTGAAATAAAAGCATGCCGCTTTTTTATATTTACCGAACCGGTTATTTTACAGTTCAAAAATAAATAGCTCTCGCCAGTGGACAAACTATGTATACATGTATGAAATAGGCTAAGATAAGTCGCAGAAACAGCATGTGATGATGCATTATGTGTTATGAACATGCACAAGCACGCAGATCAGCAGCTCCATGTATCAGGAAGCATCATTGCTGATTGATGACATGGCACATAAGTGTGATATGATTAAATCAGTGCACTGACTTTATGCATTGGGCCTAAAACATCATCAACGCTAAACTGGGTGATACATTTAAAATATATATATATATATAATATATATGCATGTGTTGACTTTGTTGGATTTGCATGAGCGTGTGTGAGGAACACCCAGGACACACATCCACTCCAGACCTCCTCCTGAGAAGAAAGAGCCGATTCACAATCCCCCCACGGTTACGACTCAGCTTCTGAACCTTCCCAAGGCCTAACTAATCGTTTGCCTCCGAGGCGCCATCTTTCTGACGCTCTGCGTCTCAAGAAACCCCACGACGACAACCTGGGAGACGACCCGCATGATGAAAATACCAGAGTGACGCAATTACGATGAAATGGAGGGACGGGAGAGAAATAGAAATTGGCACTCAAGGAATAACGATGACGATCACGTAGGGGGGCTGTACATGGGGAGACACTGAAGGCAACGCTTTGATTGGAGGTGCGGCGACATGTGTGTCTGAACAGAAAGTAGCCAGAGACGATACAACCCTGAAACTGAGCAAAGTGTCTTTTAAATGGTGGTAAGGGAGAAAGAGAAAGAGCAAGGTTGGTGTTTTGCTTTTTTAAACTGCCTTAGGTGGCCATCAAAGCATTAGAGCCAGAGCTCCCTCATGCCCAGTGTTGAACCAATTCGGAATAGACCTTTCCCTATGAAAGAAAGAGAGAGAGAGAGAGAGGCTGATACAAAGCAAGACAAACTATTGGTCAACCCGAGGGAGCAACTAAACTGCGATCAACGAGCAATATGCACTGTCAGACAAAAAAAGGTATAGAGACAGAAGGAAAAAAAATTTGCCCTTTGTATTCCATCCCATGCGAAGAAGAGGAGACCAGGGGGGAGAGAGAGGAAGGGTTTTGGTTCATTTCCTCTCGTGGTTACTCAGCCTTGTGCCTGGCGCAGCTGTTCGGTCTCCTGTCGGCGCCGGCGTCCGCTGCGCTCCGCAGCACGCAACCCGGCCACTTTTTAACTGCTCAGTGGGCCGTGAGTGACCAGAGCTTATTAAAAACGCACGCATGCATGCACGCGCGCGCGCAGGACACTCGACTCACGGGAGATACTAATGCAGAAGGGGACTGACTGTGTGGGCAACGGATGCGTACAAGTGCGCACTCAAGAGGGCTCTCCAAATCCAACATTTAGTGTCAGCCTCCTTTTTTCTGCTTCGTTTTTTCTCTTTTTCTCATTTCTCGGGGATAAGTGGGTTCAGACTACATCAGCCCGTGTTTAGTGATCTTTGATCAATACAGTGAATCGCATGCGCAGACTGGAACACAAATGATGGCGTGGCTTCACTCGAGCTTAACAGACCAGTTCAATTGAGGGTTTTTTTCCCCAAAATCACGCACCACAAGTCATTCAAGTCCTTTAAAGACTTTAACGACGCGTGCATGTGATTGGTGGAATCTGTTTCTCTATGTAATGCCTGCAACATTATCTCATCGTAATTTCCCTTCCATCACTTGGCATTTGGGGAGGCTCCCTGTGCAGCGTTCGTGAGTACGTGTTGATAAGGGACGCGAGAGGACAGACGATGTTCCTTCCTTTTTAAAGGACCTCGTCATATAATATTATATCCAAGGGACAAAACGCCGCCGCGAGGTCGGGTCCGTCCTCTCGGAGAACTCACCGCCGGCCAGCCGGGGTTCCGCGTGTCTCCGATGGCACCACTTAGCGCAATAGTCGTTTGAAGCACCGTCAATGAGTTATTGTTCCACACACTCGTTTCGATATAGGAGGTTTAGAGATGAATATCAGCTGATGAATCGGCATATACATTTTTTTTACACAACTTATTTCAATGTGCAGTGTTTTCAGGTTGGCGGACGTCACGTCCGCGCGCGTGTGGTCGCCACATGGCGAGCAAGAGTCATTTCGGAAAGGTGTCGTGACTTCATGCACCTTGTTCCAGTTGAACACTCTTTTAGTGACGAGTCGTCCCGTGATGGAGTTGCATGCTACACTTTAGTTTATTTAGTTGGGTTTCCCTTCTTCGACCTTTACGTTACATTTAGCTGACGCTTGTATCCAAAGCGACTCACATTCACCCCGTATAGACACGGCTACAGCTAGGGAGCAATTCGGGGTTAAATGTCTTGCTGGAGGACACAAGGGTAGGGCTATAGCAGAGGCGGGAGATCCAACCGCCGACCCCCTCGCTGTCTATAACATCACTCATCTCCAAAAGCGTACATTTACGCACCATGAAATCCAAGAAATAGCGATTACATTAAATGTGATGGTGCCTTTCAGACTTAAATAAAAAGTTCAAAACGAAACTGAAACACACTGCAAGTGCCGGCGACATTCCTGATATTCAGCCTCCCAAAAAAATGAAAACGACTCAGTTTCAAACTGACGACAAGTTGTCGACTGCATCTGCTTCTCTTACCTTTCCACAGGAAAATAAGAAGCACCGTCTTCCAGAGGCGACATCCCACCAGCGCTCCTCCCTTTCTCCCGACAGTCTGCATCCCTCCCGCCGGTATAGAAGAAGAAGAAAAAGAAACAACCTCCGCAACTGTTCGCCAAACGGACAACGGGGGGTCTTTTAATCAGTTATCCGCATCGATGCCATCAATAATCTCTATTTGACCAAAACATGCGCTTTGAGGCAACACACCGCGCAGATGATGTCTGGAATAAACTATAAATCCTCCTGGAGTCAGTCATAAAAAAGAAACCCCCGTTGGGCAATTCCGGTGCAGACTGGTTTCTTTTTAATCCTCCCCTCAACAACAACAACAAAAACAAAATAAAAAGTCTGCGGTGTGTCTCGGAGAGCCGAGGGATCAACCCGTTCCCCCCGCAGAGAGCTTCTTCCACCGGGGCGCTCCTGCGCGTTATGTATCCAAACGGGACAGCTCAAGCCGAGGACGCCTCAATGTCTCTCCCGTCATCACACTTCTCCTTCTTCCAAAGTTTAAGTTGACGAAGAACTCCCCCAACGACGCGGGGGGGGGGGGGAGTCCACTTATAACGCAGGATGGAAACAACTAAAGCCCAGACAACTCGTGTCACTTAAGGATATTAAAGGTATTTAATAAAATCCGAATTTCGCTCGCCCGGCAGCGACTCAGTCCTCTCTCTCTCTCTCTCTCCCTCTCTCTCTCTCTCTCTCCTCCGACTCTCCTCCTCCTGCTGTGCATGTGTGTGAGGTTCAACTTGAGAGGCTGTATACACTCCTCCGCGGGATGGAGGGAGGAGAGGACAGAAGAGGAGGAGGTCTGACGCTTCCACCAGCCGGCAGAGGAGGAGGAAGAGGAGGAGGAGGGGCAGTGCATTGGGCGGAGGAAGTGGGGGGCGTGGGCCGGGAATTGGGGATTGGGGATTTGAGTGACACCTGGGCAGCCAATGGAGTGTGGGAATGTATTTGGGCATTCATTCACCAGTTAGGATTTGTTGAGATAGTTAATTTTTAACCTTTTCATATTGTATTCATGCATTCATTAATTACATGGTGTGGGAGGGTATACTCCATACCCCTGCCAGAAGGAATGTTATAATAAGTGTTTTTGTGTGTTTTCTTTTCAAAATAAAACAGTGACCAACTAAAATACACTGAGACACACACACACACGTCAAATAAAGAAAAAGGCAAACACAAGCCAATAATCAAAAGCACAAGACATTTTAATCGGCCGGTAGAAAACATGTTAAAGGGATGTTCCTGTTCGACTCCAACATAACTTTAAAACAAAAACATATCTCAAAAGATAAGGCCCATTTCTCTGTGTGCTAGGTGTCAGTTGCGTGCGTGCGTGCGCGCGCGCGCGTCCACGTGGTGTTTATCCTTTCACAGCCTCTCTCTGCATTATTCATATGAAGACACACGCTACACCTGTTCTCCCTGTAATCGATAGACGCCACCATCACACGCGCTCTCTCTCGTGTCTGTGCGCACTTACACGCTCTCACGAGCACGCGCGCACACACCCAAAAAAACACACCGCATCCGCTTCCAGTGACAGTGTGACAGCTAAATGTGATACACCAAGCATCCTTGTGAAATAAAAAAACTCACTCACTTTCTATTGAGAGGACATGTGTGCGTACATGTGCGTGTGGGCGCGTGTGCGCGTGCGCGTGCAGAGAACAGGAACAGTAAGGTCTTCTTTGAGTCCGAGGCGCTATTCCAGAAGGCAGCGTGCCTGCTTTCCTTTGTCAGCTGAACGTGTAAAAGCTAAAGAGACGACATTGTGACTTATTGAATTGCAAATCAGTCCGTCGGCGGAGGGGACGAAGAGGAGGATTTCCGGAGAGACGTGAGCCTCGCTGTCTGCCGGCCGCCGAGGCCTCGAGGAGGCGCTGTGGAGGAGCGACAGCGCCCCCTAGCGGCGCGTTCAAAGAAGAGCCACGAAGTGATGCGCTCCCACGGAGCAACATGGGATGAAGAGTGGTGCTGCTCCACTTCTCTCCCTCCTCTTCACGGGGATTTCATGGCGTGAACCCGACTGTCCTGTTACCTTGTCCACTCACTTTCCCCAAACACATTTGTCTGGCCTCCCAGTTATAAGCTTCGATAACGTCTGGGCAGCAGCAGAACCAAATCGATGCATTTTTATATATATTTTTTTTTTCAAAGCGTCATTCCCTGTGACTTAAGTTTCAAAGATCGTATTTATTTTTTAAACTTAACGAGTCCTCTTGGGGCTGCAACCGAAGCAAGGCATTAGTTCAGCGAGCATGTAGTCAAAAAACAATATGTGTACAAATACTGTGTCTGATATTAATGAGGCCCCACTGGCTGTTTGGAGGGAATTTGACATATAAATAGAATTTGGTATATTCCCCACAGGGATGTAAAAACAAAGACGATGTTTTTCAGTGCGAAACACATCCTGCTGGGACCACGAGTATACGCTGGTTCCTCCAGACTTCTGTTCCAAACATTTTCAACTTATGACCCCAAAAAGAAAAATGTGCCAACACCCAACTCTTTGCAGGACAAACATATTGTGGGCAGTTTGATTGACAACTACGATTTCTTTTCTTTTCTACTTTGAGGTTATTTCACTTGTCATTAATAGAGGAAGGCTGGCGGCAGCACACATGCACTGATATCACAAAAAGGAAGGCATTCACCACAAAGATGGCAATGACAGTATAACTCTTCAGATTAAAAAATGTGAATAAAGTGATGAAAGTAGAATGAAAACTGCTTCTCGAGGTCTCCTGGTCGGCTGCTGTACTTCAACGTGTTCTACTTGATATTCAGTTATGTGTTGAAATTCTTCTCAAGAGGAACTATTCAAAAGTAGTGCTCCAGTTTAAAAGATAAGGGTGGAGGTAAAGAGCAGAGTAAGGTAGGGGAAGCCAAAACTCACTTTGATGCAACTTTTCATTTTTCACTTCATAATATAAAAACAAAAATGTTAATATTGTATCAATGTGTGGGTGTACTCTTATTTCACCTCGTGCAAAACATGTGTGATTTGGTCATTTTTACCGATACACCTTTCCGCCGTGAGCACCGACGCATCATAACACACCTAGTAACCCCTCTCTCAGCCATCACTGTCGGCCTGCTGCTGCGCTGCACCCTGAGGTGCTGGTGCTCCTCACTGCACCCGGCTCAGCTCCTCTCCCCGTGGCTTCTCAGCAGTGAGACGCCCTTTGCACTGCGAGTCACATCGCAGCATCTGTCGCAGGCGGAAAACTCATCTTAAAAAAAGAGAATACTTCATATCACTCCCCGTCAACATGAATATATATTGAATATATTATTTTGCTTTATCTTATTAAAGCACAGGAAAAAAATAATCTCAGATTTCAACTTCTTTCCCTACACTTCCCTCATTGGACCTTGAAAAGGAATAATTGCCAACGTGCTCATTTCTGGTAATAAAAAGAGGAGAAATCCAGATGTGTTAAAGTATTTCTTTGAGGGGGGACAGAAGCACCATTTTTCAAGATCACTGGCCTAGCAACTCTTCCACGACACAACTTTTTCACGCACATCATTCGCTGTCCAACCAGAAGCACATCTGAAAAAGCTCCAGCCCAATGTGCATGACATTTTCAATTTCACAGTATTGTTTCACAAAAGGCCACGTTACACCTCTCAGCTGTCAGCGGAGCAGAAGTCCGACTTCTCTAAGTGTTCAACTAAAACCATTTGAGATAGAAAATGTTCTCGGTTATCACGACTTCTCTCATGGTCAACAGCATTCCTGGAGTTTTGGGCTGATTTCTATGGGGGTTTTTTAGCTTGGGAAAACAAGTATTCAATGCTCGAACGCCAACACCCATCAGCAACTGGAAGGGTGTGATTATGTTGCCCGATGTAAAAAATATCGGCTTTTCTTTCCAGCTCAAATGTCATGCCCAAAATCCTTGCAGTGGATCTTAAGCGGCCTGACCTTGCAGCCTCCCGCTAGAAGCTGGCAAGTAGACGGTTTCATAGGGCTAAAAAGAAATGTTTACGAAGGGATGTTTGCAAACTCAGCAGTTTCACATACACATCTGCTTTGGAAACAAAACCCGACAAGGTATTAATCAACACACACATTCCCTTTAGAATCTGACAGATGAATCAGATGGGTCGATATGACAAAATATCTCACCCATCATTCATCTCAAGTTCCCAAAATATGAAACGTGAACATCGTGTGAATGGAGGAACGAATGAGGATCGACCACTTAAGTGTGCGTCTATATAAAGCCTTCGTCATGTATTGTTATATATGGGAAGTGAGTAACTTTGAATAAAAGCTTCCACAAGTCCACAAGTGCGTTGTGTATGGGTGTGACGGAGGGTAAGCTGGGATCATAATTAGCTCGCCTGTTAGTGCCGATAATGGAGTCCAAGTAAGCATTATGAGGTTGAGATGCGGCACAAAATTAAACCTCCACTTGAAAATGGAACGTTGTGCTTTATGATTATCTCTGACCGGAGGTCAGTACTCAGCTATGCTCCACCACTCCACCAGAGTGTACACGAAGAACTGTTATTTAAAAAGTGCTCACGAGTGTGAGGCAAAGTGGTCGGACTGAGAGGAGACTCGTAAGTGGTGATCCTGAGAGAGCGATCTTGGGTGTAAGTGGTGTTTGTGGACGTGGGCGCAGGACAGAAGGAGCTCCCTTCTCAGGTCAAAAGGCTCTTGGAGAGGTTCTGGAGACACCTTTTCATTCCAGTCGGAGGCTGGAGGACGATGACCGCCACTGACAAACCTCCCCATGTACTTCCAATTCCCTCTCTCTCTCTCTCTGTACTCCTTGCTCCCTCTATCCCTCCCTCTCCCTCTCTCCAGTTGGAAAACCAGAGCCATCTCTTTGCTCAGTGGAACAAACTGAATACATTAGAATCCAATTAAGTGTGGCAAAGAGAACTGCTTAGGCTCAGCGCACGTGTGTGTGTGTGTGTGTGTGTGTAGGTGTGTGTGTAGGTGTGTGTGTGTGTGTTGATCATATGTAGTCAATTTGAGGAAGGATTACTGTGTTTTTTTTGTTACTTCTTCTTTTTGGGGGGGGGGGAGAGACAGTTTGTGCTTCTCTTAAAACCATGTTGCACATGTGCATTTTTGTGTATGTGTGTGTGTGTCCATATATGTATGTGTGTGTGTGTGTGTGTATGTGTGTGTGTGTGTGTGTGGCTATTATACCAGTTGTCATAGTGCAATAAGTCAGTGACATATAGGACATCTTTCGGTCTCACCCAAAGTGGTTTCTGTTGCCCTGCAGCAAGACCACTGTCTGGCTCTGTAAATCAAAGTAGTGTGTGTGTGTGTGTGTGTGTGTGTGTGTGTGTGTGTGTGTGTGTGTGTGTGTGTGTGTGTGTGTGTGCGTGCGTGCGCGTGTGTGTAAGGAAATCAATAACTCAGTGTTGCATTACGTACTGCCCTTGTTCAATTTGAAATTGGGGACATACACAGAACTGCAATGACACACACACACACACACACACACACAGAGAGAGAGAGAGACAGAGAGAGAGAGAGACACAATACAGAAACTGAAATGCGGAGAGAAACAAGTGGACCACTTCTGAGGATATCACAGATGGAAATACACATCTGGAGGGAGAACATTTTACTTGATACACACACTTTGTACATATTGGGACGCAGCGTCCATAAACACGGGCGCATGCAATCACAATGTTTAGTCTCACTGTCGCTTCAGACACGCAGACAGGTACATTCTCTTTACTTTCAATCTGTTTCTTTGTTTCCCTCTTTCATTCATTCTTCCCTCTCCTTTACCCATCTTCCTTGTTTCTCTCTTCCCCTCCACCTCTCCAACTCCTCTTTCTCTCAACCAGTACCATGCCTCTTTCCTGGGCTTAATTAATGGGGAGCTCTGGATAAGAAGGAATTGTACACATAATAATCACACAGACATCATTTTTAGTAAGTTCATCAATCCATTGCTTGTGAAAATATGAAGTTTTAAGGTTCTTATGATGTAGACTCATACACAATAAATACTCAAAGCTGAACGTAGGACATGGTATTCACAAAAGCAAATACATAGTTGTGCACCGTCTCCATAAATGCCCTGCTGTATGTGTAGTTTGCCTGTCTGGAGAATGGAGGTTGAGATGGAAGTTGAATCTGCTTTGAGCAATTTGAGAAAATCACATTTAGCAGACAAACAGAATTTTTCTTGACGTATAAGGAAATAAGGAAACGGTGCTTTAGAGCTGTGGTTTTCTATTTGTTTGTATTGCTGTTCAACACTAAGAATATATGAAAATATAAAAAAAGAGCAAAAAATCCCTTATTAATCTTGTGAAATGTTTGTGTCTGATTGAAATCAGTTTTAAAAGACTATAATACCTGGAATAGCTACCGAGCCCCCCTTCCCTGCCTCCCTCTATCCAAGCACATGTAACCGGCAGCCATCTGAGTAAAAGGTTAGATTTAAGTGCCGCCGCCATGATGACAGTGTGGTCCTCTTGTCTCTCCTGTACGGCGTCCGTCACCATGAACACGCGCGGCGGCGGCCGGAGATCAATTACAGAGCCGATCCAGCCCCTCCCCACTTCTCCTCTCCCACCACAGAAGCAATTTACTCGCCCGTCGTAAATCAATGGAGACAAGTGGGGCTAATTTAGACCATTTGATGTCAATTTGGCCTTGACCCTGCCCCGACACACACACACACACACACACGTTCACACACACACACGTTCCACTTAATGACTATAGCTGCACTGGAGTTTATTACGCAGAACCAAGAACCACCTCACAGTCTCAGTGGCAAACACACAGACACTCAAACTTATGAACATTCACGGACAAAAACATTACTTACTCTGTTTCATTCACACCACACCACAACACACACACACACACCATATCACAAGCCATAACTCGTATAGGCCCCACTGCCTGAGATTTCCATATTGGTTCCGTCAGTGACGATTTTCTTTACAGTGCCCTTTGGATGAAATAACAGCAGTCAGCGCCATCAATCACCGTGAGAGAGGGGAGGAGGAGGGAGGAGAGGAGTGGAAGACGAAGAGGTAGGAAATGAGGAGAGTGAAGTGGGTGAGGGGAGTAGAAGATCAAGACACGATGAAGAGTCAGATGGGGAGTAAAGACAAAGATCGAGACGATGTGGAGGGAGGAAAGGAGGAAGACATGAGGAACAGAGTGAGAGATGGATTTATCAAAACTGAGACCAAGTTATCTCTGACCAAGGTCCGGAAACTATTCGGTAGAGAAAAGTGTCTGAAACAATCAATTCATGCTCACAGGCACACGCATAGCCGACATAACACACACTCTGGGCTCGGGACAATCTGAATAAGACTGACAGCAATGCCCCAAATTAGCTTTAAGAAAAATACCTCTTCTTTCCCACGTTTCAGTTCAGAATCCTATTAATTGCTTTTGTCTTTATTTTTCCCAAAAAGGCGCAATCCATTATCAACATGTAGACAAAAGAACTAAAGAAAGAACTATCTCATCCAAGTCAAATTCCATGAAATATAATTGTTAATTTATATAATACATTCCTGTATATAAGATCTGGAGATGTATGAGGGGGGTGGGCATCGCCAACAGTGGAAGGGGGGGGGGGGGGGGGGTAAATTAACAGTATTTATGTGTGTGTATGTAGGTATGTGCATATATATGTTAATATGTGTGCAGGTTTTTGCATGTCTACCCGTATTTATATATATATATATATAACTTTTGTATGAGTACCTTTGTATACGTACAATGTGTACATCTTTTCCTTTGCGTGTGCATATCTCGAAAACCAATAAAAGATTTGATCACAAAAAAACATGTAAACAAAATGGCCAACGAAAAGCCCAAATATAAACAAGAAAATACATATTTCTATTAAACAAAGTTGATCGTCAGGTCACAACTAAAAAGTGATGTTTTCCGATGATCAAAATGAGCTTCTTTATCTCAGTGTCGTTGCTTTACTTTCAGTATCTGATACGGTTTTGTCCAAGGCAAGTCACAATATATGCATTTGCAAACTCTGTGGGAGTAGATTCAAAAAGCTTCATATCCCTCCCAAACAAACTACAGCGTGTCGAGTGCCACGGGACAGAAGGTGGGTTGTCAGCCGCGGGCAGAAGATGGGCTCCGGACGTCAGCGGGGGCCGAGAACTACTTTGAATGAGATGACCTCTGGTTTTATGAGAGTTACGGAGCAGCCAATCATCCAAGAGAGAGAGGAGGGCAATGGGCACGCTGGAGTGTCGGGTTGGAGTTATTTGTCATCGAATGACTGTGAAACACAAAATTCCCATGAGGCATGTGGAACAAAACACAGATGTTTGTGAAGGAAGCTTAACTGTGTATGAAAAAAAGCCATTTTAACAATTCATGTTCGCCAAATGAGAGCTGTGAACAATTCAACAGACTGCAGTTTGAGTTAAAATTTCAATATCGGAACCACTTCCAAACAAGGAAAAAAAACACTAGATTATGGTTCATGAACATATCCATCCTGCATACCCACATAGGCTCTGCTACAGTCATGATAACCATTTTTACCACAACAAAACCCAAGTATTAACACCGAGGAACTAAAGGAGCACACAGCTAATGCTGCATGGCTGCAAAGTGGTGCTCGGGATTTAGCTGTTCCATGCTACCTGCACAAACATGTGATGAAAGCTGAGACTCCATAGACTCCAATGGGATGCATCTTATCTTCGACTAAAAACTAACTAACCAGCCGAAGAAGAGAACACGATAAAACATCACTGTATACAGCCATGACCTTAAACTGGTTCTTACCTTCACTGTTTTGTGGACAACGGTTGAGTTCTGCTGATGGAAACTCCAATGAGGGGTCCATGTGTCACCATAAAGGACATGGTCTTCAATCGTCAAACAGACCAATAGATTATGGTCAAATCGAATGGTGTAGTGACCCCTGTTTCCTCTTACAAAAAAGGTCACTATGGTTGCTTGAGTTCAGTTTTGACGTGCGCATTAACAGATGCAATGTCCAGTTTTTAATGTGAAAGGTTGTTTATTTCTAAAGTTATGTTCCTCTCCAAACCCATTTGTCTGTTCGCAAAAAAATGAAAGAAATCAAAACATTTGTTGTCACATATTGTCTGTTCTCACACGGTCAAAAAACAGCGTACTCCTGCCAATCTAGCAACACCTGGCCCAGAGCTCCTCCTGATTATATTGGCCTCCATCTTAATTGACTCCCCGTAGTGGTGGGAGGTCCAACACAACAAAAACAAACAATATGGCTCTTAAAAAGTGTTTACAGTTGCCGGAGAACCTTTCAAATTGAGCAGATACCAACATGTAGCCAGACGGCCAGTTTGAAGATAACCTCTTCAAACGTTGCTTTAATTAGCATCAGTCTTTGCTAATTTGCTCGAGGTCTTTGGGCTCCAAATGCAGAACTCAACAAAGAAATATTCACTCTAAAAGTTTTAGGTGGAAATCAACTCTTTAACTTAAGGTGTGTTCCATCCTCATTTACTCTGACCCAGTAACATATACCGTATACTGATGCTTACACTTCTGCTCTCCTTTATTATGAGACCAAGAAGATTTAAAGACACCTTAAAGTTGCAGAGAAACGCTTCTCATGGGTAATCTTTCGAACAGGGTCCTGATCCATGGAGAGGTCTTGAGTTTAAGAGGTTAAAGGTCTTGCAAAAAGTCAGTTATTCACACTTAGTCTCGCTGATTAGACCTCAAGTTTAACATAAACATATGTATATATATATATATATATAGCAGGAAGGCAATACAGGCACTATAAAGAACAAGATACTCAGAGGAAGGAAATCACAAAAATTCTTTAGGGGCTCAGTTAATAAAAAAGCCAACATGCTTTGACCACTATTATTCAGCAAAGACGATACAGAGAAAATAAATATGGGCTTTTAAATATTGTCTACTTGGTGTTACTTGGTCTTTGAAGTATTGCCCTCCTTTTTTCTGCTGTTTTGAAGATCACCTGAGACATTGATGATCTCCGAACTACACAGAGCAACCGGTGCCGTCTTCTTCACAGCCTTAGCTATGCTGGAAATTCAACAAGTCCTCCAAAATCGAACCAAATCGTGGTTGGCAAAAAACAAAGCCTCGCCACGCCTTCATAGGGAACTTATGAAAACCTGACTGAAGTACAGGAAGATTAAGCGGGATGCCAATCAGTCTCCATCTGTACACTTCCACAAAGTTCCATGAGGGCTAACATTATAGCCATTTGACTTATTCAACATGGGTGTGTACAGCATTGTAAGTGTCTGATGTATTGAAACGCCCCATTGAACCACTTGACTGGACACCATAGCCTTGACCTTTCACATGGAGGTCTCAAACCACCAGGCCGTCCCTCTAGCTTGAATGCCAAAGCAGTTCACACACACACACACACACACACACACACCATACTTTATACCCTTCGGTTACCACCTTGTGACAGCACCACAGAGAGGCAGAGCAGCGCACCACCATGAGAAGCTTTTTCACCACTTCAATGAGCAATCCCTCCAGATTCACGATGTCGTTTCACAGATATTTTCGTGCTCAAAGTCGAAGAAAATGCTCACGGGCCCCGCTGTCGGCAAATGTTGATATTCCCCATAAACCCGGCGGGTGTTTGATTTCAATCTGTGTGTGCTTGTCTTCGTACCACACCGACTGTCCGCCCAACTGCATGGTGACGCAGAATTGAAGTGTGTACGTACGTGTGCGCGCATTTGAATCCAGAGAAAGTGCCATAGCCTCGGACTGGAGACTCAGAGCAGATTGTCAGGTTTCTGATGATTATTCCGACAATCTTTATCCCCCCATACACACACACACACACACACACCGCCGCCCTCTCCGTGCGATGGGCTCTGTGTGGTCTCAGGCGTGCTCACACTGACAGAGGGAGGGGTATAAAGAGATATTTCCAAGTGTGTGTTCCTCCTGAAACGTGTTTGTTTGTTGGAATAACAGAAACCCCTGACACCCCTTTCCAAAACACAATTAGTCATTTTAACATTGCTTTCAATATCTGCAAAATATACAAAACGTGTGGAGGAAGTTGCTGATCTGTCACTCTGGTGCCAGGACAACAGCCTCATCATGAATGTCACCAAAACTAAGGAGCTGATTGTGGACTTTAGGAGGGTACAACAACAGAGGACGTACTCACCACTGGGGATTAACGGGACTACTGTGGAGAGGGTGGTATAAATACCTGGAGTCCACATCACCGAGGATCTGACATGGTCAAACACACAGACACAAAGGCAAGGCAGCGCCTCTACCACCTCAGGCAGCTGAGGAAATTTAAAGTTTCCAGAGGATCCTTCAGTCCTTCTACTTGAGCTGGAGAGCTGACAGGAAGCGTCAGCCTGGTTTGGCAACTGCTCGCTCAGGACAGGAAGGCTCTGCAGAGAGAACTGAACTACACTCCCACCCTGCAGGACACCACCAGGAGGTGCAGAGAGCGGCAGGATCATGAAGGATCCTCACCACCCCAACAACAGACTGTTTCAGCTGCTGGCAGGCGCCTCCGTAGTCACGCTGCAAGAACAGAGAGACTGAGACGGAGTTTCTCCAGGCCATCAGGATTGTGAACTCCGACCTCACCAGGACCCACACACACACACACACACACACACACACACACACACACACACACACACACACACACACACACACACACACACACACACTTACTGTAAATATTGTGTTGTTTTTTATTGTAAATAGTGTGTACTTCTTGCCCTTGCACATTCCTGCTGAGCAGCATTTCATTCACACCACACCCTGTGTGTGTGTATGTGACAAATAAAACATCTTGAATCTTGAATCTTGAAACTTGATTTAAAAAATCAAAAAGCATTGTATTTAATTCTGCATTTGTCTGATAGGACTTACTCAATATATATGCAACATGTGTTCCGACTTTTCCTGTTATTCCTGCTGTCAACAAAACATAGTTGAGGGAGGAAGAGTTGTAATATTTCCCAAATTCACCACATGTTTAATTAACCTACAGTAAACACAAAACAATGAATTACTAAAGAAAAATAATTCAAAGAATCTCTCAAAATACAGCATCCAATCTCAAAGTATAAATGGATAAAATGGGTTGATTTTGCATTCTTAAGCTCAAAATACAAAAAATGTAAGATGCGTGTGGTTTATTAGTTTTGAAGCTCACACTGTTCTACACCTCAATGTGTGTGTATTCTCAATAGTTGAAATAGCTTCAGCACTACAAGTCATTCTTGCTTCTGGTGTCTGTAAACAACATTGATGATTTATCTCTGAACACATCACATGTGTCATTTCAAATATACTTACACAATAGTTGATTGACAGTTCTCTCCTTCACCGGGGCACCAACATGAACTCTTCCAACATGTGATGGACCCAACACGTCGGCGGGTTTGTTAACGAGTTCCCAACCGGCAAAAAAAAATAAGCCAAGCAGTAGCAGAATCGTGCTTCATTGTATATCAACAGCATCAGCTTTAAATCCTCGTTAATGCGCTTTGGGAGTTTCTTTTTGGCAGTCAAGTAATCGTCCAACTGTTTGCCGGTTGTTTTTGTATCAAAATGAGCTAAAAACCAACGCTCAACTGGTTGTTTCTCGAGAGGAAGTGTATCGCGATAGCATGAGCTGGACTTCAGGCTGCGCACGGAAGATTTAAATATTCGTGATTGCAATATTTGGTTCACAATATTGATAAAACAGCTTTGACCTTGTTCTCTGTGATGAAAGGGGAGGTAGAGTTTCCTTCAGTGACAGGATACACATAAGTGTTATAATGATAGCTTCCTCTGAGAGGCTGGTGATAAACACACATTGAGGGGGGAATAAACAATTACATCAAATGACACCGAGAGACAAAGAGAGAGAATGAGTCTGAGAGACATGTCACACATTTCAGCATATCACAGATGTACACATTCATCCAGAGCACTTCTCTCTCTCACACACACACACACACACACACACACATACACTGTCCTGAGCTGGATAGCGATTCAAACAAACATCCAATTTGCAGTGCAGATTACCCAGGGGGCCTCACTGTTTGCCACCTGAAAGGGGGCTGGAGATGACTCATCAGGAAGATGCTAATATCAATTTTTCCGCACACACACACACGCGTGCGCGGCCAGCCAATATTAATTCTCGACAGAAGCCCGCCGCAACTAGCAACTTAATTACACTAATTTCACTGTGATTGTCCCCCACAGGAGCTCAAAAACACACTTACACACACACGCAGCTATGATAATTTGGCCCCAACATACTGAAGGAAGGATATTGTCATATTGGATAATTTCCCCTGCGTGAGTGAGAGTGTGTGTCCATGTGTGTGTCTGAAGACGATTAGTAGCCGCAGCAACACAATATTATTCCAATAGATGTGTTTGCTTTCTGTTTGCAGTGATTCAGGTCACATTTTACACATTTAAGTTATAATTTCCTTTTCAATCATGTACATTTACACATTTACTCACTCCTACGCTGACAATAGATTAAATACTAAATTGCTGCAGCAATCACAGAATGATAATGTACCATAAAATTGGGAATCTCAATCAAAAGAATGAAAGACTTGTTGAGCAAGCTTAGAAAAGGTTTAATTTGAAGTCATTTGAGGAAGATTGCAGGGAAATGGCTTTCTTGTGTGAAGTTCCAGCTCCAATTACTTGAATCTTTAATGACCAGTTTGAGTTAAATGCCATTTAAATTCCATTTAGAGGATACTTTCCAAAACTAAATACTCTTTCAAGTGTATCCTCTGGGTGACTTTGAGATGAAATGTTGCAATTTATGTTTGTTATGTATTCATACTTCCTTCTCATTTCAGTCCCAACAATCATCACTGGCCCATATAAAGCCTGAATATTGCAACAACAGAAATATTAGATAGATAGATAGATAGATATATACTTTATTAATCCCCAAGGGGAAATTTATCGTCCCAGTAGCAGCACCAATAAACTAAACACACGAGAATAAAATATAAAATATAAAAAACAGGGATGAAAGATATAGATGTGTACAAGTACAATATAAAATACAAAATGAAGTATATATATATATGTATATTAGGTGAGGTGAGTTCAAGTCTATTGGAAAAAAGAAATAAGCAAAACCCTGATGACCGATACATGGCCCTACAGTCTCCATTAGAGTACAGTTAAAGCCATCGATGGATGTCACTGACCCATAGTGTCATTGTCCCATTTGCATTGTCCCATTTGACTGATAACCCTAAATCTATAAATTGTTTTGGTTTAGATTACATCAGCGATTTATTGTCTTGTGTCCTAACTTGGTCAGCAAATATTGCTGCCATGCTAGTAGCGATATAGCCACAAGACTTTGTGTTAATAACAAATCATCAAATATACCCTAAAGGTGTCATAACATGAATAAAACATTCAAAGTGTATATTAAAGATCCGGATCACAGGTATGTATTCATGAAAGTCTTACGCTCAATACCTCCATCTATAAAAGGGCCCACGCATTTTTGAACATTGACATTTAGCCCAACCACAGAGCACAGCTGATACTGTGGAACTGTTGAAAATAACTGTACAATAACTGTATGAATGTTTAAACAAGCGTGTGCTGTTCTATTTAGAAGGTTGACAAAAAGAAATAATGATCAGTGGTGTTTAACATTTATATATGAATCTGTTTTTTTCTCTTTTTTTCTGCCATCAGTTTACTTCTGTGTTTAAATGTCACTGCGTTTTATTCAGTAATGGAAAGATAACACAAAAGAGGAAGCCAGAGATGAGGACATTTATAGAGGACAAGGAGACCGAGTGATATGTAGGTGGATACAGAGGCAGACAGGCAGATGGAGAGAAGAGCCACCAAATACGAGCTTCAGCGCTGGATGGATGCTGCGATGAGCAGGGGTTGTTTTGAGCTGCCTGTTTGGACAGATGGCCGTCTGTGTGCTAATTACAGACGGAGTGCTTGACACTGAACACAATCAAAGAGGAAACTAGCTTTATTTGTTCAGCTTCACCCACACGGGCACACACACAAACACACACCCACACACATACACAAAATGAGACATTTTGATACACACAACAAACACTAATGAAAACTGTTTGCCAACGCCACAGAGAGGCAAACAGATGCAGACGTTTATATGCAGGGCGCACAGAGTCCTGCACGGCGGCAACTCTCCATGTGTGATGGAGGACAACTCGAGTCACGTGTTCGGCAAAACTCAATGTCCATCCTTTTAAAAAGACGCATCCTTGACACACTGCTTTGCACGATGTCTGGATAATTGCTTTAACTTCTGTTCATGCAGAGTCTACTATTTGTTTTTCGGCTACATTCTGGGAATAAATGACTTGGCAACACTATAGTTGGCTTACTGGAAGGATATCCGCTTTTTATCTCATCCGTATAGTTCAGCACGGCTGGATAAAAGGGTTATATGAGTGTTAAGTTGTAATAGTTTATTTTGATAACATCTGCAGAGGTCTTATGTTTTAAATTAATACATATAGAAAGATATTATAATAGACAATATTAAGGAGAATATTGATATTGTTATTAATGTATTATGAAGCATAGGGGTAATGTTTACTCTATGCAAATGTAAATGGCAAGAATTAATGTATATTGCATGAGAGTGACTGTTAGTATTATAGATTGACGAAGCCGGTTGAAATCCGTGCAGTGACTCTCAATAACAAGAGACTTTTATTGTGAAGGTGACTTTAATTGACGGGTTTCTTATTGTGAAAGCGTCGGAACCGGAAGTGACGTTTCGACCGGTGAGAGAAAACTCCGTCTCTCAGTGAGATCGGCCTCTTTTTCAGGTGAGCTCGACGGAGGAGGCTGTGAGCTCCCAGGTGGAGCTGGGAGCCTGCAGCCTGGACACGAGGGAGAGCGCGTTGAATGTTTGATTCACTTTTCTTGCCATTAAATGTTGATAACTTAATCCATGCGTGTCCGGAAGCCTGTTTCTCCACCATCTGCGTAGTGCCCCAGTTTTGAGAATACCTTACAATTTGGAAACCACGGAAGGTGAAACTGAGATGGGCCGCCAGATTTACGGGACTAAGGACGCGTTCATGCGGTGAGTAGCCCGCGATAAGTTATCGAACTATTTATGCCGTCAGAACACGACGGGGCACAAGCCCGCAGGAAGAGTTTAACAAGCGTTTGACGCTGTGTTTTTGTGTTTTATGTGTGTTTTGTTCCAGTTGCGTTAGCATGTTCTACACGATTTGTGATACATTTACTGGTGCAGATCTCCCACGGTTGGCCGCGTGGTCCGTCGCACGTTGTTTGTGTCGCTGATGTAGAGTCGTGTGTGCGCGATTGTGTTTGTTATGTTTGTGTCTTTTCTTTAGTGCGTTCCTCGCATAATTTGTCTCACGCCTTCCACATGAATTGTCTCTTTTTCCTTTTTACGTTCCTCGGTGTTTGTTTGTGTGTTTATGTTGTGCGTTCCTCGTATCGTTTGTCTCACGCCTTCCACGTGAATTGTTTCTGTTCTCTTTTTACGTTCCTCGTGTTGTCTTGTAGAGACTATCCATCTTGAGTCTCTTTTCATGTTTTTCTACGCTTTATCTTGTGTGTGTGTGTGAGGCCTTGTTGGTGAGGCTGTGTGCCACGTGTGCGAGTGGCCTGTGTGTACTCCACACCAGGTGTGTCGCTGTTGCAACAGCGTTTGTGTGTGTTCTTCACGTTTATTTATTTGCATGTTTTTGTCATATTGTGCGCTCCTCGTTGTTCGTTTGTTTTGTGAGTAACACGTTTTTGTAGACAAGACTTGCGGCTAGTTGATGTGCAAGAGAAGTTAGTACTACAAGCAGGACCAATATAGTGGCTGTCAAGTTGCAGCGTAGATGTTCGGGTCTTTCGTTGACAATTCTGATAAATGTGCAGTTGCGTGGCAGTTCGTGGACAAGGATCATTACCCCCATTGTGGCCTATAGGTGTGACTGTAGCATTAGCTTGGTAGTTTGGCGCACATAGTTTGATCGGACGAAGACGACGCGGGGTCTCACTGAGACAACGCTAGATATCCAATATAAAATCCTAAGTTAGTGCGTGATCGATGCTATTTACGAGATTAAAGTTACATAACGTAAGCGTGGCGGCCGTCATTTTGAATTGTGTCGCAGTTACAAGATCATTAGACCGCATAAATCAGTGAGGTTGCTCGTGTCTGTGGTTTTAGCCGATTCACAAAAGGGGACCCTCTGATCCACTTGGATACGAAAAGTACAGCGTGTTTTTGTTTTATGTTTGTCCTGTGTTAAATCCACCATTTTGCGTTCGTCTGAGAAGGAGGGACATTTGGTCTTTTGTTCGACCACATGTTGTGGGGGTTGAATACATTTACATAAGTTAGGACGCCATTACACATTCGAGATGGCGCCTACTAGTGGACGAGGCATGCTAGGGATTAACCTAACCATATTGAATAGAGTTTCTTGATTTTTGATTAATATTGCCATTTTTGGATTACAGTGGATTGTTTGATTTTTCCATTATTGCTTGTTTGTGGAATGGCTCGTGTTTTTATCAGTTGCCTTTGACAGATTGTCGATTTTTGAGTTTCAATTATTGATGTTTGCCTTGTGTTATTGATTTTTCATTTGCTTTTCCGCAGATTGGCGTCTTTGGATTTCTGCGGTCGGCTTATTCATAATTGGCAGTATTGATTAATTTAACAGCTTCTCCCATTTCACAGAAGAAATAACATTTGTTTCATTGGTTAGAAAAACACCTTTTTAAATGAACATTTTCATGCTGTTCAATTTGACTGTATAACTGTATTGCTTACCTAATTTGCATTTTTCCCCCCAACTGCACCGCACCCACAATTAGACACATAGTGTAGAATAAAATAGGATTTTTCTGTGCTCTACATTTACATTTCCTTACATATATTAAGCCTATCAGTACCTGATCCCTTTAACAATGTCAGAATCTACGTCAATCAAGACCCCTGTCGCTTGGATAGAGAATGTTTCTCTACACTGCCATGAATGGTAGAGAAAGCCGACAGACTGCACCACTACAAGAAGCTGAGGAAGCAGCAGGAATGGCATGCAGAGGGTTTACTTGATGTAACAACCCTGGAGGGGCCCCACATAAGAACAGAAACTTAGCAGCAGAAGACCAGAAGCAAGACAAGAAGTGGTTCCGATCCCGACCAGCAGAGAGCGCCAAAGCCAAGAACGCTCACAAAGAAGAAGCTCCCCGACTGGAACCCTGCATAAAGAGGCAGCCCTGGAACCAAGGGCCCAGTGGTTGAACTCAAAGGAGGCAGAATTGAGTCAGACCCACGTAGCATGGTCGCACAGCTGCAGAAGGATTTAGCTGGGTCCAGGACAAGGGAGCGACAGCAAGAAGAAGAGGAGAGACAGAAAGTTAAAGTACGTGACAAACAGATGGAAGAGGAGAGAGGAGAGAAGACGAGAGGAGAGGCAGAAAGCTGAAGAAAGTCGGAAAAGAAAGGAAGAGGAGAGAAAGAAAGTGCCCCATCATCCCCTGCCCAGCCACAGATGCCACTGGAAGCCAGATGCAACCGGGAGAACTCCCCTTCCCCAGTAGTACATCGACCCCCACCCCTAGTACAGACCCCCAGGCCCATCAAGATGCTCTCACACCTATGACCACCCCGCCAGCCATCAGTCCTGCCCCCCAGCGCCTGCAGTCAACAATGGAGCTGCATTCATGAGTCTGCACCACAACAACAGAAGCAAGAATTGGACTTCAAGGGCACATTGAACGTGCCTACAAGCTGGACCAGAGAACTAGGTCCCCACGGAGAGCCAAGCAGACTCCGCCAACAGATGACTTCCAGCATCAACTAAGGAGATACCAGCCCCCATACAAGAGCGCTACCACAGACAGAGAGCCCCCAAGACAAAGAACAACAGCATATCCAAGCTCACAACACCGAGCACCGGGTCACCCAGTACAAGCCGTACAGCCCAAGGAATATACTTCATCACGGACCAGCTGCCCCCATAGAGGGAGGAGGAGTCCCCTGGAAAGGCACTCGATGCTGCCACCGGGATCCCCTTGGCAGTCGGAGACGTGAGGGCAATCCTGGCAAAATGCTCCTCGCTGAAAGAGCTAGACGACCTGGAGAGAGATGCTGGCTGCTCATCTGCCCTTAACAGCCAAGATGTGGACACTGTCAACATACACCTGTTCGCTGCCATCAGAACACGGTGGCCTTTACCCCTGACATGGCCAACCTGTCTGGCATCAAGTTAAGACCAGATGAAGATCCCTATCACTGCACCTACAACTACACCACTGCTGTCGACGACGCCTACCAACAAGCCTGGGACGAAGAAAAGGAGGTGACATTGAAGTCATCAGACCAGGAGCCATTAAAAGAAGGCGTTGCCGCTGAATGCCTGCAGTCTCCCGACCAACGAGACTGGTACGCACTGCAATCTGACTGCCCCTCATATCACACTGCTGACAGGAGCAGGCCATGAAGCAAGAACTCTTGGCCCCATGATGAAAGCAGTCTCAAGAGTAAGGTGGATTTCTACCACATCCCCCTGTCTGTCACACACCCCCGATGGTGACTATTGGAAAATACAACAACATTCGTATTCTAAAGGACTGCTCCAACAACTTGACCTCGACAGAAATCATGGGAGAGAACATTCCAACCATCCTGCCACTGATGAAATGCTAAAAGACGTGCCGCCCCAACCGTGGTCAAGTGGAAACTACGATGTTGGTCACACCGCCCAACACAACGTGGAAATGGCTATCAATATCCCCTGAAGCAAGAACAGAAGGACGGCATACGAGAGACCATCCAAGGCTTGTAAGAAGCAGGAGTGCTGATTGACACAAAGTCCAAATGGAATACTCCAATATTGCCAGTTCCCAAATCCGGCAACAAAGGCTGGAGGATGGAACATGACTTGAGAGCCATAGACAGTGCCACAACGCCACAGAACATTCAAGTGCCGAACACCTACACAGCAGTGTCCTGCTTGTCACCAAAACAACAGTACTTCACTGTCATTGACTTGGCAAATGCTTTCTTTTGTCTGCCCCTTGACAAAGCAAGTAGGACTATGTTTGCCTTTACATTTGAAAGCAGACAATACACAGATTCCAGAATGCCGCAAGGCTACAGAGACAGCCCGGGATTATTTAATGCAGCCCTGAAGCAAGACCTCACCATTCCAGTACACACAGTTCTAGTACAGTATGTAGATGACATACTGCTTGCCGCACCAACTGCTGCAGTCTGCCTCAGAGTGACCAAAGACAACACTGCTCTCCAGAGCAGGTTATAAAGTCAAGCGCTCTAAAACACAGATTGCAAGAAAAACAGTGACATTCCTGGGAAAACTCATCTCAGGAGACTCCAGCGCATTGTCTGCAGGACAGAGGTCTGCCATCTTGAGTGCAGCAAAACCAAAGACTGTACAAGACATGCTGTCATTCCTTGGACTAACTGGATACAGCCGCCATCACGTTCCTGACTTCACGCCTCTCACACAGCCACTCCGAGACATGTTGGCTGAAGCAGGAAACCGTAACCTGAAAGCCACATTGACATGAACCACTAATGCAGAACACTCATTCACAGCAACGAAGCAGGAGGTCAGCAAAGCCATGAGCACCTTCATGCAAGAGGGAGGACAACACCAGCCTGCCTCCCAACAGAAGCAAGACGCCATAATTCCTTGGCAACAGAGACAAGCGGATCCCAGAGACAGTGAGCCATGTTTCCTCCAGTTTGGATACTGGATGCCGGACTGCCAGCAAGAAGAAGACCGAGAGGCGGACCTGTCATTTGTCACATGTCATCTGTCACCTGACCTGTCATCACAGCCATCGATGGAGCAGCACCTCAGGATTGTGCATTGCCTAATTGCACCATGAAGTACCACCACTCTCCACTTGAACACTGTCAGTGTGGAATATCCAGAGACATCACAAGAACGTTGATCCAAGCAAGAAGTTTGGCCAAACATCAGAAGCCGACCACAACATGCGTCCACCTTGAGTTTTCTGAATCAAATGTTGTTTCAGAAAAAGGAGGGATAGAGGAGATAGCTAATGTACTACAGCTCAAGCGAGACCATAGAGGGGTGAGCAGGTTGCACAAAGCAACTGGGATCCCTGTAATGTGTCACGAGCTCGAGGTCAACACAGAACAAGGCGTTCACACATTTTTGACTTAAAGTGCGTTCTCTATGACAGCAACAAGACAAGGTCTCAAAAGTCTATAACAGCCACACATCAACTTTGTCAACGAGCCCAACAACATGGCAGACGGATTACAAGTTAACCTGGAAGAACCACATGACTGCAGAGATTGCACGAAAAGATCTCAAGGTCAGAATGGACTTGGAGAAAGAACCACTGGACAGTCCTGACTGAACACTGTTCACTGATGGACACTGCCACAGAGGAAAAGAGAGCAACATCGCTGCATACGCTGTAGTGCAACAACAAGAGAAGAGACATTCAACCATTGCAGCTGAAATCATCCCTCAACCAGCATCTTCACAGCTCACAGAATTAGTGGCTTTGACAAAACCACTGGAACACGCCAAAGAAAAATCAGTCAACATTTACACCGCTTCAGCTTATGCATATGGAGCCGTGCATGTCGACGGTCCCCAGTGGTTGAGAAGAGGATTCTTAACAACAGCAAATGCACCAGTAAAGCACAGAAGCCAGTTGGAGCAACTACCAGCTGTCATCCTGCTACCACACAAAGTAGCAGGAATGAAATGCAAGGGACATCAGAACTTGACAACGACGGTGGCAAGAGGCAACGACAGCCATTGACACACCGGAACTCCCGAAACTTGGATTAAAGGACATTAAGCGCATGCAGAAAGAAGCAGGAGTTTATGAGCAGAATCAGTGGGCACACAAAGGAGCCAGCCAGAGGGTCTCTGGAGATCACATGATGGACGCATGGTGGCACCTGCGAAGATGTGTCAAGGACTCATAAGACAGGCACATGGTCCCTCTCATGTGAATCCCAGAAGACCAGAGGAGGAGGTCTCCATCCTCTGGTGGCATCCCTACATGACAGAGATATGGCGTTCGAGGAGTGATCAGGTCTGACTGGCACAGCTTTGCAACCATTCACATTCACACAGGAGCAGACTATCGCCCAGGGAGGGGATAGCAGAGTTCATGGCGTGGCTTTGGAGAATATTTGAGGAATGAACTAACCAGTTAAGTTTTTCTTTGAGCAGGTTACCGGAGCCCACCAGGAGCCAGTGGACTAAGTCCAGGCGAATGGGGTGCTCTGAAGTCATTGCAAGGACCTCGGAGCGCCCTCGATGTGAGTGGTCTCACACAAGTGACACCATTTCACATTTTTGTAATTATGTTCATATCTGAGACATTAGAGCGAGAGTTAGGACTGCAACACAGGAAGATGTGTGCAGATAACATCGACTCTCACTGCTCACCGTCTCCTGTCATTAATGGCACCTCGAGGTGCAAATGTTTTGTTTTTCCCCATAAGCTGTTTTAGGGTTCGAGCACGAGAAAGGAGGGTGCTGGACGAATACCTGCCTGCTATCAGATCCTAGTAGGATTTGAATATTTCTATGCCCTAGTCAAGGGCCATAGATAGGATCAATTACATTTATCATAACCATTAAAGATAAATAAAGTTAGATTGGATTGGATAAGTAATTGAGACTCTGTTGGACGACGGATGGCCATTTAATAGATGATTCCTCCCACACGGGGTGAGAAGCTGTTCCTCCGACTCAGTTAAAGATTGCGAATTCAAGCCTAGAAAGTATTAGATACTTAATTAAATATAGACATTATGATATAGACAATTTTTCATAGTCAAGTGTCACATTCTGTATAGAGCCGCCCTAGTGGCCGCTGTGTGGTGTTGTGTTTTCTCATTTTCTCCAACAGCTACACCTGACGCTCCAGCATCGACCTCCATCGTGTGCTGACTGACTGCTGTGAGGACCTGCCATGAGGAGCTGCCCACAGGAGCATCGGACACCATCACCCGGCTCAGAGAAACTGAGGAGCAGACGGAGCCATCCTGAGGACCCCTGCGATGCCATTCGGAGCAGAGGACAGAACGATGCAGAGGAAGAGGGACAGATGACATCATGTGGATATGCAAATCCACCGACGGCTCAGCCAGTGAAAACCATGAGGAATAATATCTCCCCAGGGGCTGGGACGCCCGGGAGGTATGAGACAGGTTCCAGAGAGACAAGGCTTTTTCGACCTTTTGGATGACGGCAGAGAACCACTGCATGCAGGTAGCTGCATGTAAGCCGAGATCCTTGAGAAGTCCTCAGCTGAGATTTAGTGAGTGTGAATTGCTGGTAGACAGATAACTGCTTGCAGTCTGTGGACGCAGTGATTCATGCTCCCTCAGCTGAGTGGGACGATCGCAACCATCATTGACAATCTGCTTGGAGAGAGTGGCAGAGCAGCGCGACGGGGAGGAGAGGGATGATTCACACAGCACAGCACACAGAGACACTAGACACTTGCACACGCCACATTCAATCAAGAGCAGGATCAGGAGAAGATTTTTCACCTTGTGTGATGATATGAATATTACTGACACTTAGTAGTAGTTTAGTTTCCTTGGAGAAGGGAGTGATGTTCTTCCACAGGGATGCTGAATGATAATGAGTGCTTATTAAAATGCTGTACAATGTTTGTTTACATAGAGGGTCAAAATAAAAGGGCTATTACTGGGTTGTTTATACTATTGGATAAGTATAAAAGGAGGGATTGTTAAGTTGTAATAGTTTATTTTGATAACATCTGCAGAGGTTGTATGTTTTAAATTAATACATATAGAAAAATATTATAATAGACAATATTGATATTGTTATTAATGTATTATGAAGCATAGGGGTAATGTTTACTCTATGTAAATGGCAAGAATTAATGTATATTGCATGAGAGTGACTGTTAGTATTATAGATTGACGAAGCCTGTTGAAATCCGTGCAGTGACTCTCAATAACAAGAGACTTTTATTGTGAAGGTGACTTTAATTGACGGGTTTCTTATTGTGAAAGCGTCGGAACCGGAAGTGACGTTTCGACCGGTGAGAGAAAACTCCGTCTCTCAGTGAGATCGGCCTCTTTTTCAGGTGAGCTCGACGGAGGAGGCTGTGAGCTCCCAGGTGAAGCTGGGAGCCTGCAGCCTGGACACGAGGGAGAGCACGTTGAATGTTTGATTCACTTTTCTTGCCATTAAATGTTGATAACTTAATCCATGCGTGTCCGGAAGCCTGTTTCTCCACCATCTGCGTAGTGCCCCAGTTTTGAGAATACCTTACATGAGCCACAAAACTTCAGCTTGTTGGTCAATTGGGAGACATGATGTGCCAACTTTTTAAAAGTTGCTGCAGCTCCAACACAGAAGCTTCAAAACAGCACACAGCAAAACGCCCAAACTATATGAAACATACTGAACACACATTTGGAGACTTCTTTAAATACCATGGCCATCATCAGCTAGTTAACAGCTTTTTTTATTCGCAATTGCTGAAGTCATTGGTCGACACAAACCTTAAATTCTTTAGGTAAAGTCTGGGAAATAACCTATAATATGATGTGGAGAAATACAGTTTTTAAGTGGGATCTGCATAGCCGAAAATACATAAAGCGAAGCAGTTTCTGTGTGTGAATGAGCTTAAATCTTGCCTATAGGGCGCCACATTCGTCAGGGCCAGTTTCTGCCGACAGAGCACAATGTTGGTTTTGATCACGTTAAGCAATGTCCCCTCTGTGAAAGGTATAGCATCTCCTTTAGATTTGTCACCACTTGTCTTCCATATATTCTTTCCCCATCGCCTAATAATAGAAATGTCCAATGTTGGAGTCAATCAATTTCAGCGTAGCCTTCCACATTCCTATTCATTCTCCAGAAATCAATGAAACGAAGACATTATTTAAAAATGACTGCAGCGTTTATTCACTCAAATGGCTGCTGAGCCGGCCCAAATGTAGTCAGCTAGGCAGGTTGAAATATTATTGCCAAAGTGAAGTACAGTATAAACTTAATGGCGGCAGGTTTGGGAGTCATGAGGCAGGCAAAGGGTCAGGAAGGCAGTCCAAACAGGCTCAACGGAAATCCAAAGTCCAAAATCCGGCAGAGGTTCAGACAGGCAGGTAACAAATTACAGGAAAAGATATCTGGAAACAAATTCATTTAAATGGAATTGTTAAATATATACAGGAGTGAAGAAGGAAGTAGGAAGTGGTAAGCAGGTGGAATATCAGGTGAGTGGAATTGGAGGGTGAGGGACAGTAGGGAGCGAGGTAACAGCACACATCAGAGGGCCTCTGGTGGACAGGAAGAAAATGGGTTTGAGGAATTGAGAATGCGTCTGGAGGGAAAGACAGAAATGGCTCTTTTCCATTAAAAACGGAAGAAAGAAAAGACACCAATATAACAGAAGAAAGCATATAAAAGAGCAGTTTATACCCCAACAAGTGCGACCCTTTCCAAAATCCACAACTGATTGGGTTTCAGGAAATTTCCCCCATGACCAATTACATGAAAATGGATGATTCAAACACTGATGGGTAATTCCAGGTATACAATGCAAACCATTATTGCAGACTCCCAACTACAAGCAGCCATGGATCTATAAACCCATGACCATGTCCAGCCTCCACAAAGACCTCAAGGAAGATGCACCAAGAGCCGTTAGCCATGCCACCGAGCACTGAAGTCCCAAATGATATGCATGTCTGCAAAATATTATAGGACAGAAGAGCCCAAAACCATTCACTCAGACTCGTGTAGCTTACGTCAGACAACATGGATATTCCACCACAAATAGGCCGAAGTTAAAGAACCGTTAATGTCTGTGATTGACAGCTTACTGTCAGAAGAAAAATGTGTTTTAATCTGGAACGGTCTCATCTCACTGAAATGAAATGCGTCAAATGACCTGTCCGGCCCTAATTACATCACACAGGTGTTTTCAGTTCTAATTAATCTGTGGGCGGAGCCACAAAGGCTCTGTGTGGAGCAATACTGAGGATTTGAAGAAGAGGCCTCCAACTGAATCTACTCAACAGAAGCAGCGACAGGTTAATAGGGAACTTTACATTGATGCTTTCCAGGAAAGGGTTTTAAGACACTTGATAGGTATACAAACAGCATTTTCTTCCTCCTCTATTTTTCATCCATATCTTTCCTCTCACTCTTCCCTCTATCTTGATCTCACTCCCTCTCTCCCCGCCCTTTCTTTTACCTCCTCCTATCCTTCCAAGGCCACGTGTAAGCTTGTTGGATTTACAACCTGCACAACACGTTGTTCCCACATCCCTCCACGGCTCAGTCACCTCCAAAGCATGCTCATTATGAGAAAACATAACGAGCTGGGCCTTAACGAGCTTAACGAGGGCCTAACGAGGTGTTGGTGTCTGTCGTTACCGTGACGTCTGGTCACACCTCGTCGGGCAGCCATACAATACAAGGTGCCAGACGCCAGATGTTCTGTTGGGTGTCTTTGTTTTATTGTTTTGCTTTTCCCTTGTAATTTATATTTAGATTAATTATTTATCTAATTGGAAAGGTGAATTTATCGTTTAAAAGTTGTTCTTTTTTAATCTTATTTCACATGTTCAGGCATTTGTTTGGTTTATTGTATTGTAATGTGAAGAATCAAAATAGCTAAATCTGAATGTTTCTATTGGGTTTTAATGTAAGAAAATAAGTTATTTGCACTTGTGAGTTATTGCAACTCCAAAGGATTGTTTGCATAGATTAATTATCGTGTTACATGGAACTAGATCATCATTTACAGATGATTCCATATAAATATCGTATTTTTCTGGGCTGCAAAAATTAAGGGCTTCAATGATTAAAACCAGATTCAAACGTGAGGTCTCAAATATTAAGTCCCATGTCAGGTCCAAGTCTTATACTTCTTAACTAAAAAGTCAGAAGCAAATCTTTACTTACTTTAGTTCATTTCAGTTCAATTTTACTCAAATTAATTAAAATCTCTGTCTCTCTCTCTTACTGATAGAAATCTGTATTTGGGGATTGACTTTTGCTCTTTTCTGTATAAAATAGCCCAACGCATACAAACGTAAATAGATAATATTCCTCATGGACAGCGGCCCTCAGATGAAACCCAAAAGACTTTTTATGAAAATAAAATATCTGAAAACATACAGATATGAATAGTTTATTTCATTTGCGCAAGATATTACACACTCTCCATGTCATTTGTAGTGTTCAGCTCTTTTGGGTCATTTTAAATGAAAGCCAAAATAACAAACAAAAATTCAACTTTAACTAAATTAAGACGTCTAAACGTGAGTTTATGTTTTCTATGTTTGACCGGTCATTGTCTCCAGCGGATGTTCCTTAAAGCATCAATGAAGGATGCTTATTTCAGAAGTGCTCAACTTCTGTTTCCTTAATTTCTTCCTGACAGCAAATCAAAGAAGTTGGTTTACGTTAAAAACTTTCCTGCCAACCCGGTCACTATGGTTATTTGTTTTAGTGTTTTAGTCAATGTTTACTGGAGTAAGACAGACCGTTCTGTCGCCGCTGACAAGGCCGCTAGCCTGGCTCAGACTGAGCCGGTAATCCTCCTGTAAGAGCCGTTAAACCAGCACAGCTGCGGCAGGCAAGCTGCCACCTGAAGCCAACTGGACTGTCTCATGCCACACATGCCAGGGAGCACACACTTTCTCCTAATCATGCGTGAGTGTGTGTGTGTGTGTATATTTGGGCAGTTTAAAGAAACACAGAGAGAGAAAGCAAAAGCAACATAAAGGGCCAGAGGGGTGAGATTCAGGGGGAAAGGGTTTACCTGTATATTTATTAATTTGTGTCACACACACGCACTTGGATCCAGTCCAAGAGTGCCAGCTTGCTATGAATAATAATCAGTGATATTTTTTGAGAGTGTGTGTGTGTGAGAGAAAGAGAGAGAGAGAAGTATGGTTACCGCCTCGTGTAATCCCACTCAACAGGAAACATACACTCCTGGGATGGGACATTATGTCTGTTGTATGTGTGTGTGTGTGTGTGTGCCCTCTCTACCAGTGAAGTGGGAACACAGAGGGTACTTGTGTTTATGAGTGAGGAATTAACGGCATAAATAAAAGGTGAGGTTTAGCAGAACACACACTTTCCTCTGCTCTTGGTTCCTTTCTTCTTCTTCTTTTATTATTGAAGCCAAACCTTTCTGCTTTGTGTGTCTTTTTATTGTAATTACAAACTGTGTAGTGTGCTCTGCTACGAGCCCATTTTAACACTTGGAGGGAAACAATATTGAGTGTTATGAGCATATATCATTTGGATAATTCACATTATTTTGCTCAGTATGATTTGCATACAGGGGACAAACTGTCGGCGGGGTATCCTGTCGTCCATTGTAACTTCCATATTCAATAGCCTCTCTGATTATTTCACCACTCCCAGTATGACCTGTCGATCATCTTACATTTAAATCTCTCTGGCAAAGCGTCTTATAGTGTTCAACGAGCAACAGCACCGTGTTTCGTGCTTTCGATGGCCTGAACCATGATGTCACCTCGCTGAACATCTAAAGAGTCTTTTCTCTGTCGCTGCTGTGGGCCGAAATCCTCAAGATGTTCAATATAACAATGATATTTCTGGTATTTTGTATTTGCATTCGGGACATGACGCAGAAGACACAAGTAAGTAAGACATGAATAGGAATACCTTGTGCAATCATGGGTTCCATAGTATCAACGTATGAAGCCAGATTTAATTAGTCATCTTTTCTGAAACACTGATGGGTTGACTCCTGAGCATCATCCCACACACAGACACACAAAGTGCCCTTTCGTTGCATTTCTGACACAGAGTAGCAGCTTACGGAGTGTTTTCCGTCAGTCATGTCTCTGAGACCGGCGCTATCCGCAGTGCACTGCATGGGCGCAGCGGACAGCTGCTGAAATGGAGGCACATGAGGATAAGATATAAATCGCTATCAGCTGGGAAGCAAACAGCAGTTGACATGTGCTCGTTGAATCCTATCTTTTGACGGCTTTTCACTGTTTGCAGAGATTATAAAATAACTCTTCAAATTCCACTGAAGATACATGAATTAAACATGTTTCTGAGTGTATTGGATACAGTGGGTCAACCTGCAGCGGCAAGGGCAGCATCACCTGTAACGGTTCGTATCTGGAGCCAAATGTGGGCGACTATGGGTCAGTGGTTAGCAGGTCTGTCTTTCAATCAGGGGGTTGGCGGTTCAATCCCCGCCCTAGTCGATGTGTCCTTGAGCAAGACACTTAACCCTGAATTGCTCCCTGTAGCTGCGTCTACGGTGTATGAATGTAACAGGATTGTAAGTCGCTTTGGATAAAAGTGTCAGCGAAATGAAATGACATGTAATGTAATCTAAATGCAAACACACGATGCCAGGGATCTTTGACCTTTTATTTAAAGCCCCGGAAACAGCAAGAAGAGTAACGATTAAACAAAAGGCTGTAGGTTCACCGGGAGTCGGGCTAGCGGGTTGAACAGGGACAGGCAGGGTCGGCAACAGGAGACTGGTATAGGTACCGGTTAGGCATGGAAAAAACAAAGAATAATCTGGCAAGGTCTGTCTGGCAGGGAGGAGCCTAAATAGGGACTTGATTAGTGATCAGAAGCAGGTGAGTGAACAGGTGAAGGGAGTTAGACTAACAAGGTGGGCGTGACTGAAACATAGAGTGAGGAGGGTGTGGCGCTGAACTGTGACACTAAACGAGCCCAGTCCGGCCCACATGATTGAATAAAAAGAAATCAGGAGCTTTATGTCAGACGACAGACAATTTCCTCGCGTTACACTTATAACTGTTACGGCCAGCAAGACAAGATGACGTGTATTGAATAACTGAACAGCCACCTCTAACGGTATTAATAATAAATCAGCACTAAAATGACAATTATCAAACCACCATGTTGCGAACAGACACATTACAAACACTTAGAAAAAGTAACATTTGCATTTTGGAACATAAATCAGAAAGCTACCACTAGCTAGGCATGCTGGGAAATGTGTGCCGCTACTATATCTTTACAACTGAATCTCGCTATGAACTCGCTCACGTTTGCCGTTTGAATCCAGCCGGTGAAACTGAGGGCGGCTCGTCTTGTTCTGCACACAAACTGAACACTGCACCTGGTTTACAGCGCTGTTGGTCCTCTCACTGTTTGTCCATACGCCCAACCAGTTTAATTACACGGCGTATGGATTATGGAACAACGCAGGCGCCTGGAATGTGTTTACGTGTGGGCTATTATCATGCAATCAAAATCAAATGTGAAAACTACATTTATTAGATTAGATTAGATTAGATTGGATTAAATTAGATATTCCTTTATTAGTCCCACAGTGGGGGAATTTCAGGATCACAGCAGCGGGTGCACATTAGAGCATTAATAAAAAATTTAAATAAAACACAATAACAATACTAACACTAAATATACAGAGGAAACAAAATATCTACATAAGGCAGTGACCAAAGTGAGTTTCCTGCAGGTTAAAGTGTGCCAAGATCTCCAGCGGGTTACTGCAGTTTGTTGTACAGCCTGACATTTATAATGTTTAATTAAATATATATAAATCGTATTAATAATGAAAGAATTATACTGCAGGCCAGTTTTGTGCCTGCTAAAGTGCAATTTAAAAAATAAGCAATTTAAGAGATGAGCATGCGTTAAAATACATTGAATATCACTTTTTATAGTTTTCAGACATATAGCAACAGCAGCGATGTGGTTATAATAGAAGTATCAGCAATGGACATCTACATCGTTATAACACACTAATAATACACATCATTCAGGACATCGGAGGGGCAAGCGAGACAGGCAGCCCCCTCTCTCCTTCAGGCATGGGTACATCCGTGTTAAACATTAAAAATCCTAGAAAAACCTTAAACCCTCCCTTTATTCTCCTCCCAGCCCTCCTCCTCCTCCTCTCCTTGCCCTTCGAGATCCAGCTCAGTCTCCTCCGCTATTTCTGAGCCAATTAAAGTTGTTCCTCCGCCTGGTTTCCGGATGGCCGAGTGAAGTGGACGGCCTTCAGTATAATCCCAGAGAGAGGAGGGTGAGGATAAACTCACAGCAGGTCATGGAGGAAAAGAGGGCGAGATGTGTGAGGTATGTTTGAGAGAATAAAAAAGGACTCTGTTAAGACCCTCTTATTGATTATTTTAATATGTCATGATGTAATCATGATTTTAATCTGCATCTGCCTTCAGTGATGATAGAAAAAAACATGCTGAAGTTTAAAAAAATACCTAACTCCACTATATCCCTACAAATATGAGGAAAAATGTATACAGCAGTTAAAGACGTCACAGAACATTTTCTTGTAATCCACAGTGAAGCGTGATGTCAGAATGCAGATGTGGTCCATTGCAAAACGAGTGTGTGTGTGGGGGGGTAGTCCGACCTTGTGTTCTGGCTCCCTGGATTACACCAATCTCTCCACAAAATGTGGATACTCGTCGCATTTACATCATGATTTAAAACAGACTCCGGTTTTTTATGGTTGCTGATCCAATATATAAAGATGAGATGTCTATCTGGCAATGATTGAAGAAATAAACCTTGGACCGGGTCTCAGGTATCTGGGTTTATAGTCGGAAAATATCTCCGTGGGGGCATGCCATCAAATTTAGTAAAATCTAGCTTTTAGAGGGAGCGTAGCCAATATTGATTCTTATTCGGCATGTGTGTGATATCATTGTCCCGGTTTCTGTTTTCCAGAGAGAGAGAGAGAGAGAGAGAGAGAGAGGGCTATTTGCAGAGGTTTTAATATGTTTCTGTCAGCGGCGCACTTATTAGCATCCGTCAAGATATAAGAGGCCCATAAAAATGAGACGGACTAAAACACTCCCGGGTGATGGTTCTTTAGCCCTCTTTAATATCTCAGATGAAGACGCAATCGATCCACGATTCCTTCCGGAGTGCTGAGGTGAGGATCTTCCCACAGTGAGACCACGGTGTGTTGTATAAAAGCAGATTAATATCGCCGCCATATTCAGACCTGCAATAATGATTACTCTACCTCATTTACAAAACACTCTGCCGCTGCCTTGATGTGTTTTGTCAGTTTGTGTATCTGTGTGTGTGTTTTTTTTTCTGCAGGTGAATTGTGACAGGGTGTGTGTGGTGTGTGTGAGGTAGGGAAGGCAGAGAAAGAGAGAGACGGACAGCTTTATGCAGAGATGTCGGTGTGTACGCCATTTCATTCAATGTCAAACACATCTGCATGAAATAAAACAGGTGATGATGGAAAACCAGACGGAAAAGGACACAAATTCCCCACGTGTACATTATCATACAAAATACATGCCAACACTAATTACATGCGTCAGTGGGTCATGTGTTTTTGCTTTTTCTTGTTGTTGTTGTTGCTTTCTCTGCATTTTTACATGCTGGTTTAAGCAGAAGCAGGAACGGGAAAAATCACATTTCGCATGTGGGGCTTTTCTTCAATTTCATGCAGATATGCACATCCTGTTCAACTCAGCATGTGGCCACATGTGGAGGATGCATCGTCCACGTGATGCATCCACCGTGTTCAGAGCTCACATAAGACACACTTACAGGCAGGTACACAAGGACACAAATGCAACAGTTACCAGCGGTTTTACTTGAAGGAGCTGTCTGGAACGTCTAAATTATATATCACATTGGGACACAATAGCTGCTGTATACTAATCAGGCCCAATGCAGCGTTTTCTTTTAACTCACACAAATGCAGTGGGAGCTGTGAGGAAGATGACTTTATTAAAATAGCAGTACAAAAAGTGAAGTATTGTCAACTTCTGTAAATAACCTGTAACCTGTAATCAGACCAAGAGACAGCCAAGGATAGAGTAGATGAGACGGGACCACAGCAGGATGTGTGTGTCCACACTGAGTGTGTGTGTGTGTGTGTGTGTGTGTGTGTGTGTGTATACACACTCGGTTCTAAATGTGAGTATATGCACTTGTGAATGTACACAGCATGAGCAAATGTAAAGTGTGTACTGTATGTGTGTGTTTAGTCAGTGGGTCAATATCAAGAGTCGGGCTTTATCCCTGTGTAATCCAGCTAGCTCGATGAAGCTGTGTGTGTGTGTGTGTGCGTGTGTATGTGTGTGTTGGTGTGTGTGTGTGTGTGTTAAGGACACACACGTTATCCCTGTGTAATCCACTGACCATGATAAACAGAGATGCAGAGGGATATCTCACGTAGGTGTGTGTGTGCGTCTGTGTGTGTGTGCGCGTTATGAATCTCGCACACGCACAACTTTCCCACTTTCATCTCCCTGTGAATGTGATTGCAATCAAGGAGGCAGATCGATGCCGACGTGGGCTAGCGGACCCAACCGTGGGAAAAGAGGATTCTCTCCATGTGCTGCACTTCAATAATCAACACATTCATAGAGAAATGAGACTTACAGGAAGTGAAGTTCATCTTGAAAGTCATCAAGGACATGTTTTCTTTTCATTACATCCTTCGCTCGCTTTGTTTTTAAGGGTTGAATATGTTTATGTAGATTAACGTGTAATAATAATATGTTGTGGTTACATTACCCAAATCTTGAAATGTAACTCCTGTGTTTAAGGAAACTAATATAGATGTGTTAGATATATTTGTATCGATATGTTGGCTGAGAAAATAAAATTTCTTCCATTTAGAGTCAACAGTTGTTTAGGGTTGACGTGTTCATCAAATTATTAATAATAATAAAAATAATAAAAATAATAATAACTTTATTGATTTTGCACCTTTAAAAACAAAGTTTACAAAGTGCTCAACAGAGAATCAAGGCAAAAATAATAGAAATACAAATATAAAATATAAAACAGACAAACTAATTTAGGGGAACCAAAGAACTGCATAAAAGGACGATTTTTTAAAATTGTCTCTGTCATAATTTTTATTTTATATCGATGCTGGGTTGTTGCTGCCATCATATTCTACAGTTGTGGTAAAACTACACTGGTTATTGTTGACATGCTACTGCAGATGTGTGATTGTAATGTTGTTGTATTGGGACAGTGCACATTTCTGTGATTATTAAGACGATTCACCACTTTTTTTCGAGGTAACTTTTGTTAACAAGAGTATATTTTCACTCCAGGGAGCCGTAGCTCGGCTGTGGTTCTTCCATCGTCGAGTAACTGGCAGCTTAGAAAGTTACACTTTCAAAGTTTCTTCTACCTTCTCGACTTCCCTACCACTCCCGTATCCATCTTTTAACATGCCATCCATCCCTCCACCCCCGGTCTGTCTGTTTCCATCTGTACCCCTTGGATCAATCAAATGTGAAATCTCAGAAGCAATTGATGTGATTTTGACAAAACTGGAAGGGCGCCATATTATTGTGATAATATTCCAGGTGTAAAATATATAGTCAAAACAACTGGTGAGGTGCTTGCAGGTATATATTTGGATTGTACTGTAGTCTACGTCTGACAGCCTTGTCAAGGGAACTTTAACACAAATAACTTCTCGTCAAAGTAGTCGTCAAAAGTCGTCGTCAAAAGTACATTTGAAGGTTTAAAGATCTGTCCTTAGACAGAGAGTGCATATTTGTAAAATAAGATATTATAAGAGGCGTTATATGATAAAGAGAGTGACGGTGGTGTGCCTCGTCAAACCGCCAACATGTAACCCACTCGTAACAAATAAAATAAGTTCATTAACTAATTCCAATATGTGAGGGGGAAAAAAACCCTGTATGACGGCCATCTCCAAGACACTTCAACCAATCAAGCTGTCACTCTACACTCACACTGAGATGCTGCTGTCACTTGTAAGAGCCAGGATTCTTTTTCTTTTTTTTTAGGGAGTTAAACTGACGCACTTAGAAAGTCAACGATGTCTTCAGAAGCCAGAAAGGAGACTTGTTATATCCTCACACACACACACACACACACACACTCACACAGTGCACTCAAAGAACACAATTCAAGCTGTGCCTGTGAGAGTGAACATCGGTTGTCTCGACGACGCAGGGAGCCACCTATAGCCGAACAGTCCCACAGAAAAAGACTGACGAGATTGACGGGTGGAATTGGAGGGAAATCAAAATGCTCATGGCATTCAGCCCGTATGGCGTATATAGATTTGTGACTTCAAACAGGATTCATCTCGTTCTCTTTATTTGTTTTTTGTCTCTCAGCTGCGCCATCTAACTTCACTCGTCCCCAGTTCCCCCCCAATAAAAATATCCTGCTTGATCTTGACTTCGAAATAAGGCGGCTTTTTGCACCGCGTCACGCTAAAGACTAGTGGTTTTATAAAGGACTGCATTCTTTTTTTACCTGAAAAAAAATATTTTGAATAAAGGTGAAAACTTCCTTTCATTTTTTGGAAATGAAGAAAAGCTTTGTTTTTGCATTGAATTTTAACCATGCTTCAAAAAGTGATTTTTACTGAATAATAAAGTAAATATCACATCTAAATATCACGTCCCTCAGAGGATTGGCTCGCATAACGCAGTGGTTCTCAAACTGTGGGGAGCGCCCCTTTAGTCGGGCACGGTGGTACTACAGGTGGGGCGCAAGAGTAAATACAAAAATACCTTTATTGAGAGCTTCACATCTTACACAAGTTCAAAGTACACAGGCATTAAACTGAGTCATTAATAAATACATGTTGAAATGCCTCTACCTTCGTGTACATGTTTACCTTACACCGTTAACACGTTACACTTACGCGACGGCCAAGACACGCTGATTCTTGCCATTTTGCCAAAAGCCAATCTCCGTGACATCAGCTTTCCCGTTGTTGCCCTTTAAAACAAAATCTCAACATTGAGCATGAAATGAGAGTGGCCGGGAGTTTGAGAACCACTGGCATAACGTAAATACATCTCGTCAAAGAAGGAATTACACGATTTGTGTGTGTTTTTCGAACAAATGCAGGTCAACTTTAAACAAGATATTTTCACGAGAACATACAACAAAAATGGTGTTAATATCACAGATGTATTTAAGCTACATTTACACTTTCTTTCATCCTTTTTCACACTGCTTTTCTGCTTTTTCTCCCAAATTCTCCCTCTCTTCCCTTCCATGTGACCAACTCCCAAAAGCAGACAGAAACATGGAGATGGAGAATTTAAGTACATCAGATGGTGCTTCTGTTTACAAGTGACTCAACCAAAGTATTTATTGACGGAGAAGTCGATTGTAAACCAATTCATGATACCTAAAGAGAGGTAAACTATATCCTTGTGAAGACCTGAGCAGAAGGTGTCACGACGCTCTTAGAGTGGACCCAAAAGCACGACTCAGACAGGAGTAACAAAGAATACTGTCTTTGGTTGGAAACAGGCTGGGTCAAAACCGGGAGATCAGTCGAAGAAGCAAACAAGTCCAAAAAGGGGCAGGGCAGAGAATCAGAGGTCAGAGCAGGCAGGCAGGCAGGGTCAGAACAGGCAGGTCAGGAATATACTCTAATAACGCTGGAGAACTTGGCACGAAAACACAAGGCAATCGGGCAGGGGAGCTAAATAGTGAGGGACTAATGAGGGGATGGGCTGCAGGTGAGAAGGGCATGAGGACCAGGTGAAGGGAATGAGGGACTAACGAGGTGATCAGAGGCAGGTGAGGGGAGTTGGATTGACGAGATGGTGTGACAGGATGAAAACAACTATTACAAAAAGGAAGGCGTGGAGCTAAACTGTTACAGAAGGGCCAGTCGCGATTGTAGTTTCCTTTACATTATACACCAAACATAATTTTTTTTAATAGAACAATTTACTGAAGATTGCTTCAGGTTGGGGAAGTAGGTCAGACCGACGCCGACTCTTCATACAGCCAAACGAGTTGAAATGTGACTTATGTTACTGCAGAGCACTAGGAATTGGTAATTTGCACCAAACCCGACAGTCAGCGAGGAGTGGGTGGTACTAAAAGTGACGGAAAACAACTGCAGAAAGCCCAGAATAATAACGCTGTTCCACATTGCATGAGGATAACGAGAAGTAATGCAAGCTGCCGCCACTCGTCGCATCTTCAGAGAGCTGAATAGACTTTCTGGATAACTGTAGTGAAGCGTCAGAAAGTCTCACACGCGTTCACTTGAGAGCCCTTCAGGGGATACGCGGCGGTTTCGTACCGATATCGAATACTTTTCTCCGTCACTGTCGGGTGAGAACAAAGTTATCGTTCAGAAATGTATTGCTATATGAAACTAAAAGGTTTTTTCACGTGACAGGATCTCCTTCACTCTGCATTGGAGGACAATGAGATTCCCCTCAGCGTTGTCACTTCTCGGGATTCGTGTTCCTCGGTGCAGTGATGGAATTTCTTTTTCAATAATGTGGAATACTAATGTGTTTTTTTTCTTTAGCTTAAACTTGGCACAAAAACAATCTAAAACTTAACTTGATGAGATCTCCATTTGTGGGAGATGATGTCAGCAATGTGCTTATTCAATTGTGCATCACGGCAAGAATTAGCTTAAACTCCTTCTATTTCTAGCCTAAATTAAGAGATGTGAATTTACACAAATAGTGTTTCAAATGCCACATATCAACCGAAATCAGTCGAGACTTGTTGCTAACGATCAATACCGGCGTCTTCTTCACTCCCCTCTTGTCTTTAACCATTTGTTTGTCCCCTTTTGTATTTCACGTTGACATTCTGAATGAACAGATGTGGCGATGACAACGTTGACATAAAAAAAAGAGGGTTGAACCGAGCACCCTGTGTGTGGAGTGTGACCCTTTTATTAAAGGTGAAGTACAACTCTCTCTCTCTCTCTCTCTCTGGACCCGGTCACTACACACTTTGGAATTATAAAATGTCAAAATTAAAATGAATCCTGTTCAGTTGAAGGACTGCAGTCAGAAAGTCGAACAGTGAGGCCAAACCAAAGCAAAATAAACTAAGGTATAATATTTTTAAAATCTTTAGTAGCCAATGGAGAGAAGCCAAGATTGGGCAACCCGGTATCACTCCCAACTCGACGAATACACTTCAACGCCCCTCGTCGTCAATCTAACTGACACATTGGGATCTTACCTATTTGTGTCTAAACGTTTCATAAAAACATAGAAATAGACTCAGACTACAGCCATGTGCTCTGAGCTAAATGTTAATATGAAGAAATGTGTTATTTATTGTGTTGCCATCTTAAAAATGAACACAGAGAACGGCACCGACAATGGAGGGAAGCTCCGTCCACACAGGGCCGTGAGCTTCCTCACGTCCGACGTGCACACGACTCAAGAGTCAAGAGTGATTGAACCCCCCCAGTTCATCCCTGCTGGATTACAGTGAAAGTGTGTCGAAGGAATGAAGCGCAACCTTTCTCCTCACTGTCCGGAGGTGATCCTGGTTTTCTCTCGCCAGACTAAAACAGCTGGGCTTCTTTCCATTCCCAAGTGTTTAATATGACAGCGAGAGTGGACGAAGCACTTTATCTTCACTTAAAGATTACTACTCTATAATCTTGTTCGCGAGACGATCGGGAAGATTGTGAAGCATGGAAGCTCTTTATTAATGGTTTGATCAACCTTTCAGGAGAACGTGTCTTAGGGGAACCAATTCAGGTGTAACAAGTCTCCTCCTATGGATGCAGGGAGGTGTAAGCAGTAATAACACATTCTACACATCGACAACGTTGGAGGGTTTCCGACGTCTAAAGGTGCGTTCGCACCAAAAGCGGCACTATTTTTTCGCGCGACCGAATCCCATGAAAAGTCAACGTACAGACGCGTGTGGCTGCGATAGACGCGATATTTTCCCGGACGCCGCGTTTGGGGCGTTTGGGGCGACGCGTTTACAGCGGCGCGTTTTCAGCGGCGTAATTTTCGCCCCGAGTTGAAATATTTCAACTTTGAGGCGGTCATCTCGCAACCCGGGCCAATCAGCTCTCGAGTTCCGCTCTCGTAGCGCTGGAAGCGGAAGTCCTTCAGACGTAACAGTAACTTCATCGGTAAAAGTGACCGAGCTGTTTGAGCCTACGGGTGATGTCATGTATTAATATATATATGATATTAATGTCATGAACCCAAACACGAGGGCGTTAGTGTGTGGGATGTCCACAACAAGTAGAAAGCAGAACTAGTGGTTAGTTATTCTGGTGGATGAAGGAAATGATAACGGTCTTTACGGAGACGAGACACAGTTAAGCCCCGCCCCTCGCGGAGCGTCTCAACGCTTATGCCGTGAACACGGTGAATGGTCGAGCGAGTAAACTCACACGTTTTGGGCGACGCAAAAAATCGCTTCGCTTTTGGTGTGAACCCACCTTAAGCAGTGGCGGTGCGTCCATAGAGGGCGCTAGGGCGCCGCCCCTCTTGAAATGTTGAGATGGAAAAAAAAGAAGAAGAAAATATATATATATCCTGTCAAAAAACATTATATACCAAATCATTTAAATAGCAAATATACCGTGTTGACGCGCTAAATGTGTGTGGGAGTCAGCCTGTCAACAACCACTTAAGTTAAATGTGACATAAATAATATATCGCCACTCATCCTCACGGAGAGAAGCCCCTCCCCATTTTCGGGGCGCCTGCCCAACGTGTGTGTGCGGCAGCGAGCAAACATTTCACGGTCGTTTCGGCAAGGACGGCTTCTCATTGGCGGATGAAACGTGAATCTTGGGGCGCACACATGTGCGCCCTGGCCAATGACATCGTTTCTTATTTCACGTGACTGGACTATTCGGCAAATGAGAGACCGGGTATCGTTCCCTCAGCCAGAGAGCTCCACGGAGCTACGGGAGCAGGCTGCTAACGGAGCTGTTAACTGGAGGCTCAGTGAGTAATGCGCTGTTTAGTTTCCCCTGTCTGTTGTTCCAAAGGGACTGAAACTCTCTGGACTACAACGGGGGAGGGATCTAAAGAGCTGCAGACAAGTGTAAAGCACGAATCTTGCCACAGTTATCTAGCTAAAAGCATGAAGCTAACTCGCCAACAGCATGAAGCTAACCCTGTTTGCAGACCGAACTGGCATCGAAAACACAACGAAGAAGTTCTGAAAAACAGACACATTCCCTCAAGAATAATGGAAACAGGCTGGTTACAGACATGATTGACTTCAACCAGAGAGTTATTGAGAAGTTTGCCAACTTTAAAGAGAGGAGGGCTACTTTTTTTTTTTTACATGTAGTGGGTTCTACTCTGTCACAGTTAGAAATGCACTCTGTCATTTCTTGTTTTCAATGTATTGTATTTTATTTTTGTTTGTTGTTCAACGATATTGTTGAGTGTTTGTGAATTTTATTTTAATGAGCTATTTTTATTTAGCGTTATTTTAAAAAATCTGTTTCCTGAGGAAATTGCTTTCCATCTGTTGCACTTCCTGCTCCTGAGTCCATCTTTCCGTCACAATGGTTTTATATTGCTGAGGGTGAGTTGAGTGAAAAACGATGTTGCACTATTTTGGCTATATTCTTGAATAAAAATTAACCGTTTATGTTACATACAGTAATGGAATGCTAATACGATCACGGCGTCCAGCTGTCGTGTCATTTAGACCGTCAAAATATACGTTTGGTGGCGGTTTCATTGAGCCACTTTGGCACCGTTTGTTTAGCTACATCCGGTCGCCCCGACGTATATTTTCCTTGTGTAAATTGTGTTGTTTTGCGTGGACAGGAAGTGGAAATGCAGACAGATCAGAAGGCAAATGTGTGTGTTCTATTGTCTTCTGCAGGTATGTGTTTCCCTTTTGTTCAAAGTTAGAATTTTCACTGTTTCTACTGAAATGACTCTAGCTCATGTAGTTATTTATTTTGTCCATTAGGGGTCTCTGTTTTCCCCTTGTATGTTACATGTCATGGTTTTTGATGAGAATTGTTATTATTTAGATTTAATGTGGTCCTGTCTTCCATGGACAATGGTTTCATATTGCTGAGGGAAGTGGAAGTGCAGAGACAGATCAGAAGGCAAATGTGTGTGTTCTGTTGTCTTCTGCAGAATAAATAAGTGCTGGGAAAATCCACCATCTGAGCCGACTTCTTCCATGCCCGTTCCACATCTGTTACATCTGCTCTGAACCTCTTTCATGTGAGGGTGAAACTCTTTTATTTTGCAAACCTCTGAAACCCAACCCAATGTTTCTTAAAGCTGCTCTGAACCTCTCATGCCCAAAGTTACAGTGTGTTGATAGTTGTTATTGGACAGTGTTGAGCACGCTGTGTTCTTGAAATAAAGCTTTGTTTTTTACAATATTCTACTCAAAACCTCTTTTCTTCTCATTGTTGAGTGCTATTTAAACCGTGTCGCCCAACTGCGCCCCCCCCCCCCAAAAAATGTCAACAGCGGCCACTGGCCTTAAGAGAGGAGGAACTGAATCCATCAGAGCTCTAAGGGAAGCATGTTAATTTTGTATATGCTTTACACTCTATAAATGGCATTCATCGTATAACTATGGATGAACCTACAGTAAGACATGTTCTGTCTTCAAAAATTGTGGATAAAAAAATTATGTAATCTCCCCGATACATGTTATTGAACATTTGGAGTCATTCCCTTCGGCTTTGGGGAATTGTGATAAGCATTTTTCACATTTTATAGGCTGAATTATTATTGATTGATTAGAACAATAATTGAACGCTAACTCGCTAATTAATTAAAATACTTATTAATTGCAGCCCTGAACATAACTTCTCATTTAAGTTGTTTCACAGGATAAAACACTCGTGCTCCAAACCATGGCCCGGCGGTACACATTGGTCTGTGGATCGGGCTTTAAGGCCTTGAGTTTGGCATTTTGGTTTTCTGGAACCGGAAGTGAAACGAGAACGCTAACTAAGACATTTTTAGGCAACCGAAATGTTACAATTAACTTTCAGGAACTGAAACCACACGATGAAACCTACAACCATCCATTTCAACGGGACCATACATTATGAAGTTAACATCATGCTGTATCGATGAGAACTAACAAGCGATTGAATGTTTACTGAGGTAATAAATCAAGTGAGAAGTAGGCTCATTTTCTCAATAGACTTCTTTACAACCAGACTTCTTTTTACAACCAGAAGAGTCGTCCCCTGGTGGCAAGTGGAGGGACTGCAGGTTTAAGGCACTTCCCCAATGGCTTTCGTTTTAGAAGGTCGTCTCTTGCTTCAAAAGGAAAGAAACAGAAACTGTTCAATATTGTTGGTGTGTGTGTGTGTGTGTGTGTGTGTGTGTGTGTGTGTGTGTGTGTGTGTGTGTGTGTGTGTGTGTGTGTGTGTGTGTGTGTGTGTGTGTGTGTGTGTGTGTGTGTGTGTGTGTGTGTGTGTGTGTGTGTGTGTGTGTGTAATCCAAACTATCATGCTTGTAATGGCACCATGTTTTTAATTGCAATAAATTCACCTGTGGGGTGAGAGTCAATCACCTTCCAATCCAGTCAGTTTTTGTATTTCATTGTGCTCAGGATGAAAGAATAACATTAACATAAGCACTGCAGGTAACATATATAAAATAGACTGTGCTGTTTAAATTTACATTTCAAACTGATTGCTCTGAGAGAGAATTAGGCGTCCACGCCTGTAACTTCAAAGTGTACAATCAAAACATTTTCAAAGTCCTTTTGTGGTTTGTGATGTGCGACGACTGGGATGAATCACACACCAACAGACAGCCTCTCTGTGGGGACTGCATGGCACTTACTATTCATGTTCATCAGATGGTTATTATTTGTGACTTTGGTAAACACTTCAGCTTTTCATTCGACAACGTTCCTACATTCAACCCACATCGCTAATTTCTAAACTTCTCTCTCTCCTCTACAGACTGACAGCATGCCAACAAAACGTTTTTCTCATGTTTGAAATGACTCAAGGTGGAAATAAATCAAACACTCGCACAAGCTAGATTAGTGAGGACCTGGATAATAACCAAATCTCGCCTTTTCTATTTTCATATTTTCCTCACGGTTAAGTTTTGGACGTTTGGCTGGCTGTCAGGTCTGAGCGTTCACACCTAGAAAGGTTACAGGTGTGTGTGTGTGTGGGGGGGGGGGGGGGGGGGTTAAAAAACTGCCAAGTTTATTCTCAAAGTAGATGTCTGTCAAAATGACAGGCTTCGATGCACTCACCAAAACATATCACACACACACACTGGCTCTCAAAGGGCGTTGCAGGCCCACATGCAGCCTGTGCATGGCGACTACAGGACAATTGATTTAGTGACACTATGACGATGGCTTCTTTTGGAGACTGGAATGAAGGGTCTCCCAGTGAATGGTCTCCCAGTGTGTGAAGGGTCTCCCAGTGAATGAAGGGTCTCCCAGTGAAGGGTCTCCCAGTGTATGATGGGTCTCCCAGTGAAGGGTCTCCCAGTGAATGAAGGGTCTCCCAGTGAATCCGAAGAAAGAGACAAGGATCAGCATGGTGTGAATGTGCATTTAACTGCCATAAATATTATTTATGTCATTTATAATAAGTTGTGTTGCATATTAATTGTACAACTCGTTAAGTTGAATATTAGTTTTGTTTTTATTTGCATTTGATGGGAATTATTGTTGCGTCCAATGTTGCGCTGGGACGCATTTGATTGCGACCATCTCAAAAGGACATGCGCGTTAATATTCGTAAGAAGTGTAAGTAAGTGCAAGATTAGTATTTCTAAGTGGACCCATTCCCTCTCGGTAGTGTGCAGCCTGTGAGGTACGTTCTTCATGTTTTATGTTCATGTTTTCATCGAGCAAATTTCTGTCCAAACTGTTTTTATGTCATGTGAACGCCAACCTTTGTTAAATTAAAACAGGCACGTGCGCAGAAAGACCCCACCTGCCCTTTTGCCCTGGATCAGAAAACTGCCCCTTTTTCTGGAGACACATTTTCTCCTCATTCATCAGTATTTAATACAAATTACTTTCTCTGTCATCAATTCCCTCCAAATGTTTTTTGATATCTGACGGGGCATTTATTTTTTTACCCGTTAGCCAATCAGAACTCTTGTACTGTCGTTGCCATGTAATAATTCATATTTTTTCATAAGGAAAATGTAAGCTCGCTGTCTAATCCTGCCAAGAGGAAACGCAGGTCGAGGACCGCATAATTAGTGTAATGCTGCTTATGTTTCAACTCTGTCATACAAGATTTTTGGCAATGGGTGCACTTTTTTGGGGTTTGAGCACCTGCCCCCCATAATGTCTGTGCACGTGCACAGACATTTTCCTGGAGGGAGTGAATTTGCAAATGAGAGATGTTGTGAGGGAGAGCAAATAATGGACTGGAGTAAAAGACACATGCACATCCGATTCAATGAACTTTATCGAAACACCAAAATAGGTACAAATTACACTGTAGATTCCCTAAAGGCACATGAAAGAACCGAATACAATTAAGTTATTTACATGTGACACACCCAGCATTATCTTAGAAGAACAACTGCCTGACCTGCATGCATACCACAGAGCGAAACTAGATCTGACATTTCATCCAGATTTCATGAAGACCACACACAGTAGACAGAACTAAAGTGCTCAGTGAACAGTATGATCCGTCTCTAGAAGAAAGAGCCTGAAAAGATACTCCGTGGAATGTTCTAGTCTTCATACCCAAAAGCATTTTTAGATGCATCCTTGAGGCCTATAAAATTAAAAAATAATCAATGCCAATGAGTGGAATAGTGACACCATTGGAAAGAATATGCATCCAGTCACCTGCATACTCATGCAATCATCAACATGTTGCATCACAGAGCTGCAAGTGGTCAAATATACCACAGGGTACCTTTAAATATATGAATATGACATTAAAGATGAACTGCAGACTTTCCCAGTTGATTCATTTACATTCGTACCTTTTAATATGTTTTTTTAAAAAGTTACAAGACTGAAATAAGAAAAAAATATATGTTACCCCTGGATCAGTATAAAATGTTTCCTACAGCTTAATTTTCCTCCAAAGATCAAATGCCCCCAACAGGAAATGAAATGACCAAAGCCAGTGCATTCATCTTCAATCGCATGAATTCACCATGAAGGACTTTTTTATTCATAATGCAGCTTTACCAGCTGCACTGTAGTTATTAGGAAAACACATCGTTGTTAGTTATGACAAACATGGAACATAGATATACGGAACAGAGAGGCCTTTTTGGTGAAATAAACCGTTGCTCACTTCCAGATCACACTTGACCTTGGCTGACTTGACCTTGACATGAGGGCCAATGGGACTTCTTCACGTTCAGCTGTAGAGCTTCATTAGCACATACCTTAATGTCTTGGGCGGAATGAAACAGTCGGTTGTTACAAAGTCAAATCATTGACAGGGTTTGAACATGGAAAACCCCAAAAGTACTTGTTGAGGTTGGGCAAAGTTCAGAAAGTTGAGTTTTATATGGAAACCTCTAGTTTATTGATTTAAACTACATCCTCTAAAATCTGAGACTCGCTCATCAGGTTAGGGTCACTATCTTCAGAGGCATAATTATACTCATAAAATGTCACAATCCAAAATATATATATATATTCATATATACACACATTTGATAAAGCAGTACGCACCACATAGCAATGATGATGGTGATGTGAGCTGAAGCGGAGGTGTTGATCCCCAGGTGTCTGTTGAGGCTGGGAACCCACTCTGAACCACCACTGGGGTGACAGCCGCGGACACGGGGACCGGGTCCTTCAGCGGCTGATACTCTCACAACGTGGCGCCACGGCGAAGTGACGATAAATTACAATTCTCCATTATTGGTGGCTTCAGAGCAGGAGCTCAGACCCAAGAGGTGCTGTGCACATCGTGTTATACACGGATGTGCACAGCACCCACAAGATGAATCCAGTTACATGAACATGGTAAACTAAGAGCAGCTGCTCTATCACTTGACATCATTTTGACATATTATTGGTCCCATTTTATTTTTTTGACGTAACCTTTTGACGCCTTCTACAAAGCTCAAGGTGCCTCTGTAAACTATCCCAGTGCGTATTTCCTCGTTCCTGTAAATTTGAATGGAGTTCATTGCAAACATCGCGTCCGGTGGGCTCTCCTTGGCAGCTCCTCTTCAAAAGTTTTGCAGCTCCGGAATGTTCTTGTAGAGGTCCAGTGAGTCGGGGTTGGAGAACGCTCCTCTCTGTGCCACCTCCCGTCCAGCGAGCACCTGTTTCACAGCCACCTCCACCTTCTTACCGCTGATGGTGTACTGCGGGGGAGGGGAGGAGCTGTCATTCAAGCCAGAACTGACTTTTTACACTTGGCAGGATCATGTGACGGGTGTATTCACATCTGAATGGTATTCATATGTCTCTTACTGGAATGTCACTGGTCTCCAGCATCAGAGACGGGATGTGTTTGGCAGACAGAGCTTTCCTAATGGCTCCTTTTATCTTCGCCACCAGCTCCGGACAGAAGGGCCGACCGGGCGCCATCTTCAGGAACAAAATGACTCGCTCTTCCCCCTCGGCGTTGTACTGAGGCACGCAAAGGCTGTCCGTCACTTCCTCGAACGCCTCCACTGCAAAGAGGGGAGCAACGGAAAAAGGGTAGAGTGGAAGACACAGGATGGAGCGTTTTAAGAGAAAATTGGCGACAACAGAGAAAAAACCCAGTCGACAATCAGAAGAAATTGTGCTTCTACGACATCATGTTGGCTACAAAAATAAGTGAACAAACCTAAAAATAGGATAGAATATCTTCTTACTAGCAACACAAAGGGGACTTTGTCTGCATCTGAAATGCTGTTCCTTTTCCACATCCTTTCATCCCGTCTTACACCCACCAGCCGGCTCCTCCACCTGTAGCGTTCAAGACTCACCAATGTTGTAGATCTCCGAGCTGCCAAATCGGACTCCGTTGGGGTTCAATGTGCCGTCGCTGCAGAACAAACAACAAGTTCAAGATCCCCCAAAAAACTCTTTTGGTTCCGTCTTTGAGAAGCTGTCTTGCCACACACGAAGAAAAGAAAAGAAATCTACGAGCATACAGAGACAAGATGAGTTTCTAGAAGTTCGGGATTCTTTATTTCTTCATGCTATATGGAGACGATGTGTTTGACAAATTACTTGTTTCCTTTCATGAATATCTCCATGTGTGTTGAGTTTATCTGGTCAGGTGAGCGGGGTTTGGTGGCCTGCAGCAGTAAGGTTGCAGATTGACCGATGAAACGTCAAGTGTGGAGGAGAATTATGGCGGCAGACGCAAAAACACAATAACGACAGTATCTAGATCCGTCCCAGGCTACTGTAGAAACATGGCGGACCCGCTCCCCTTGTAGGTATAAACAGCTCATTCTATAAGGTAACAATAACACAACAAATGACACTATTTTATATTTCTGCTAATCGATCCCCCTAACCGCCTACACACTGCACCTTTAAGACCTGATGTGATAACGCATTGTTTTCTAAACGCTGACCTTCTGCCCAGCATGACGACGCCTCCCGTCTTTGGGTTGATTTTGCAGTAATCTCCGTGAGCCCACACCCCTAGACGGAAATAAATAAACATTAAAAACAAATGTTGAACCATTAAACCACAATTGAAACAATGAAATGAAGAAGAAGAAAAAATGTTCAGTGTAATCATGTAATAAAAGATGTTATTTGTATGTAGACAGTATGTCGGTTTGTGTATCCGTGAGATGTTTCGGTGCTTACCAGGATATGTGGAAAAGTACGCTTTGTGGTATTTGCTCCCGTTTTCGTCATTCCAGAAGTGTGTTGGCTGGCAGGGGATCGGTTTCAAGCAGACGAGCTCCCCGCTCTCTCCCCAGACGGGCTTACCTGTCCACACACACATGAACAAGAACAAAAAATAAAAAGTTAGAGGCTCCGGAAACACACACACACACACACATTAACACAAACACAAAGTCACCTGGTAACATATCCCACCCGATACACTTTTTACTGTGTGCTTTCACACAGACATCTCCTCCTCCCTTAGGAGGGTGTTAGAGGCTCAGATAGCGACTCAAATAATCCCCAAACTCTTCTCACAAAACTACTTTTAAATTATCACTCGATCCACTCTCCTTTGAGGTGGTGGAGACGCGCCAGTACAGCCTGCAGCTGGCACCGGGAGCTGGGGAACAAGGGACTCAAATCAATGAGGAAAACATACGGGGCGAAGAAGACTCACAGCGAGGTAAACACCTCTCGTTTCGGTTCCGATCGTTCATGAAAAAGTATATATCTCCCCTCAGTTGATGCCTGTATTTACTCAGGGAGAGTTCACTAATTACTCTCTACAGCACTGGCTAGCTTTGAATGGATGCCAATGCATCCTGGTGCATCGACATATGGAAGTAACCAAGCATCACCGCATTCTGCTTCCGGTAGCTACGAAGCAGCTTCAGAAGCAGATGGGAGGTTTGCTCAAGGGCATCGCAGTAGTTTACAAACATTTTGCCAGTCACTCCTAGGATTCAGACCAGCAACTTCCTCTACGTCGTCTACTCGACATGACCCCCTGCACTCTCTTGGCAATGTAATGAAGATTGTTTTGGCTGAATGGAGAGAAAAAGCAACGGTATTACATTGATAAGCAACACACACGCACACACACACACACACACACACAGTCTCGTTCTCTCTTTCTTTCTCTCTCTCTCTCTCTCTTACCATCAAGGCTCCAGGCTTCCACAGCAATGCCGAGGTTTCTCGTCTGGATCTCACCCCGATACACAGGAACTGTTGGGTTCTGACCCATGAAGCAGGACACGATGTCAGTGCCGCCTGAGCCGAAAAACATTCCGGGGGGGGGGGGGGGGGGGACAGACACAGGGGAGATTTAGTTGGTTGATAAAAACAACTCGACACCTTTACAGAGCTTGTTGGTCTCTTTTAGCTGATTGTTTTGGATTTAAAGGTGGTGGTGGGGGTGAAACACTCATTCACATCTTTTCCAGCCGAAGCCGTTTACAAAACCAGCACTGGACTGCAGACACAGTTACAATTAGCTGGTGAAAACAACACGACACAATTATATATTATAAACAGGTTGTATTTACATAGTACTCTTATCCAAAGTGCCTTACAATTGATCTCATTCACCCACTCACATCATTGCGATGCCGAACCATCAGGAACAACTTGTGATTACAAAGCTGCTGATTGAACCACTGAGTCTTCAATTGGTGGATGAAAACCAGGATCATCACACACGTTTTAAAGGTTTTAACCGACAAACATTTGGCATATTAGCTTGATTAATAACTTAAATGATGAATCCAAAACTAACCCTTTTCGCACTAACATGGTAATTATATGTATAAAGGTTGTGTTATGTACCTTAGTGGCAAAAAAAGGTAAATTAAAGTTTAATAAAGCTGAAGTTATAGCAATCTAACCCAAAGAAATCGGACACAAATTGCGTAGATTGTTTATAACCTGGTGAATAAGGTAAAGCATCACAGGGACCAGCCAAGAGAGACATGACTGAACAGGTCTGAGTATTGCTATCAATTACATCATGACAACACACACTGACAGTCCCTGCTCCACCTCCATTGACCTATATAGGAGTTCTACACTGTTGGTTGCAGAACATGAACACACACACCATCCATTCATCTCTTTCTACCTTCCAATCATCCACCATTTCTGACACCTTCTATTCATCGCCCTTCCAATTGTTCCAACTCTAACTCCTTGTTTCCTTTCTTCTCTGTATCCATCCTGTGTTCTCTCTCTCTCTCTCTCGCTCTCTCTCTATATATATATATTAGGCTTTAATTGGCTTTAAAGTGGAAAGATACGCAATTATTGTATTATTACACTCATTTTAATGGGTGGGTTCCCACACACATACACGCAAATATTTTAAGGCAAAAACCGCTGCAGCTTTCTTAGGAAGCCTCCCATCGTCAGATATCTAGTGTGGGTGTGTGTATCGTGTGTGTAGATACACAAGAGGGTAACTTGCCACACTGATCTCATGCTTCCAACAGAACCGACTACTCTGAACAGTGAAGAAACAGATTTTATTTGTTTTAACTCCCCGCTTTGTGTGTATGTATTCGTGTGCATGTGTGTATGTGCAAGTCTGGTTTCATAGTTGTCGGTGAGACTACTTTGAACGCCCTCTGACACAGTTTGGGGTCACATAGCCCCCAACTGTGAGAGAAAAAAAACAGTTAACCAACGCATGGACTCAAGGATTAAAAACGGGAATTTTTAAAAGAGTACACGTACTCAAAGCTCCAGGAAGACTTTAAAAGACACACATTCAATATGTGTTCACACACGGTAAACTCAAACCAGACGAAAAAATTAAAACAAAAGCTGAGGGGTATTTAACTTGTCCTTCTCTTCCTGAGAAGAGGAGAGAAAGGAGAAAAAAAGAGTAGAGGAGTGACATATGGGATGTCGGGCGGAGGTATATTAGGATGGAGGAAATCCAGCAGTGAAAGTGTTAAAGTACCCCAATGAGGCACGACGGGGGTCTGACATCCCTGCTGACAGGATAACACACACACAGACCCCCCCTCACACACACACACACACACAGTCATGGAGGGTGAAAAAGGCAAAGGGGGCCTAACACATATGCCACCATGACCACCAGTCAGCCCCATATGCTGTGATAAATCCTAAACACACACACACACACACACACACACACAGAGTGTTGAACTTGGGGGTCAAGGTTAGGTTGGTTGGCAGCCAACAGAGCTGGAGCCTGGCTGTTGCCCTTGGCGACTAGGAGACTGATGGAGCAGGACCTGCTGTTCTGAAGAGCATTCACACGGACACACGGTCCACAACACAGAATTTAAATAATTACTCTTCTTAAAAAGGATAATTTCAATGCGTTACAACTTGTGCCTCAATTTTATCGTTTTGGAAATCCTTTCTATCATAATGATACATTTGAAGGTACAATTGAAGCCCAAATTGTGGGTGGTAAGAAGAGTCCAATTTAAACCAGGAAACTGTGATAAATGCTTACAACCCTCTGGTTATGCAAAGCAAAGCCAAGGGGAAGTGCCTTAAACCTATATTAATGGTAATGGTCAGCGGGGGGGGGGGGCTCATCCTGCAAAAAGAAGTATGTTTATATAGAAGTTTACGAGAACATTATAATACTTCTCTCTTGATTTAATACCTCAGTAAACATTGTAAACATGAGTTTATGGTCTCAATCGCCAGATTCAAGACCACTTTAATCCAGAAGGGTCATTTTGTAAATTGTGTTCCCATTAAGAGTAAAATAGCCGATTATGCAGGATATGCTTGAGGGCGTGGCTACCTTTTAACGGACTGCACCTCTCAGCGATGATGCAAAGTGAAGATGATTGTCTGAAATCGTGTTTTGAATTAATTATAGAGTGAAATATTGAGCATTTAATATGTAGAGAATGAGGGAATGACGGAGCGATAAGCCATTAATATTGACATAACCACTTGATTACGACAAAGGCCGTCAGCATGAGACACACAAGTACAAAGTCTGTGCAGAGACATGCAAAAACTAAATGAATACCATAGATACAGAAGTGTAAATACAGATTTCTGCCTTGTGGGCGACATTTCAGGGGACGCTATTGAGTCCCGTCCTTCTGCCTGCATGACTGTGTGTGTGAGTTTGTGTACGCATGCGTCTGTGGCTGTGTGCTTTCCCCACCAGGGTTGTCATTCACAGTGGGTGCATAGCGACCGTTAGTCCGTGTGTCTGTGACACTCCCAAGCTGCTACTCAGTGTGTGAGTGTGTGTGAGTGTGTGTGAGTGTGTGTGAGTGTGTGTGTGTCCACAATACGTCCGTCAGCCGGGCTGTGCTAAATGTTAAACGTTTCAGGACTCGCAAAGAGAGACAGATAGCATTCTACCGTCCTGTCAACATAACAATGGGCTGAGAGGACCTGTGTGTGTGTGTGTATGTGTGTGTGGTGGCGCTGTGGGTGGGGAGGGAAACGTACACTTCTATGCAATTTATTTTGTTCCAACTGCCTTTGTGTCCGTCAGTCCTTTTGTGTCACAAATGCTTTGCCGCTCTATTTTGCATTTGTGTGTGTGTAGCTGTCATTGTTAATGGAGTACACACTAATAGAATCTGGAAAAGCTGCCACTATTTTTTTGTCACCCTAGAGCCTTAACCCTTGTGTTGCCTTCGGGTCATTTTGACCCGAATCAATATTACACCCTCTCCCCGCCTTAGGATTAATTTGACCCCATTCAATGTTTAATGTCGGTGTTCTTTCGGTAGTCAACAAACAAACATAAAGTGCCTCACACTTAAACTTGGAAAACAATATTAATTCTAATAATTTTCTGGAGGTTTTAATTGCTGGCGTCAAATTGAACCCAAAGGGTAAAATATGTTAGTAAATATAAAGGTAACAGGAGGGTGAAACATTGAATCGGGTCAAAATGACCCAAAGGCGGGGGGAGGGTGTAATATTGATTCGGGTCAAAATGACCCTAAGGCAACACAAGGGTTAAGACAGTAATGAGTGTGTGTGAGTCACCTGAGATGGAGCCCAGCAGCACGTTGCTCTTGATGCAGCGGTAGACGTAGTCGTAGCTCTGAGGCTTGAGAGGAGATCCGGTGGACAGGATGGTGTGCAGAGACTGGAGGTTGTGTGTTTCCACTGGGGAGAAGGAGAGAGGACAAACGGATGAATACAAACATAGTATAGATGACTGCATATTAGAAAACATCATGGGAACCTTTTGAGCATCAATTATTGAAAATTGTCAAGTTCAGTTCACATTGTCAGTTTCTTTATTCAGTTTTAAATGAAATAGAAAATTATCACAGACACACACACACACACTTTCAACCTGTGCACAGCTGTGGCTCCATGCACCCCTCCTGTTGTGTTAAAGCAGTTTGACACACTGATGTGACACAGCACACAAGCTTGCATGTAATACCATACACACTCATACACACACACACACACACACACTCTTAATCTCCGTCCCCAAGGTCCATGCATGCATGCGCTCTATCACACACATATGCCCAATCCACAAGCCACCAGCACCCTGCAAACTAATAAGCTTCCAGCCAACGACCCTCACCCCCATAAACACACACACACACATGCTCAGACACAGTGGGTCCTCTTGCTACCCCCCACCATGCCTCCAGGTGTCCGGTCCAAATGTCAGCCCAGGGAAAAGGGCCCCTCCGCTGGGGCAGCTAGTGAAGAAGCTCCCCCTACCCTTCCAAGCCCACTGGAGACACACACACACACACACACACACACACGGATCAAGTGGCTGGCTGACTGAAGGGGATGTAGCAGAGAGAGACAGAGACACATTTTGTGTTTGGTGTCTTCCGGTTTAGCCATAAAATTGGGAATGTGTGCGCTTCATTTATAAAGTTGCAGACAGACAGACGCACAAAGGAGGCGCCATGAATAAAGATGTGTGGCGATTAGAACGGCGCACTGGGAACTGAGACACACAGCAACAGTTTATGCAATAAACATTGGTAAGTGCTAATTTAGGAGAGGAGTGTATAGGAGTGTAGAGGAAAGGAGAGGAGAGGTTAGGAGATGAGTGTAGAGGAGAGGAGTGTAGAGGAGAGGAGCGGATAGGAGAGGAGAGGAGAATTGGAATGTAGAAAGTAAGGAATTGTAAGGACAAGTAAGAAATAGCTAACCCTTTTGAATTAGTCCTAAGTGGTAATTTACATGACAATGAGAAGAACAGGAGGATCATTTGAGAGTTTAGATGAAGGGATGACAAAGAGCACACAAAGAAGGTGAGAAACAGAGGAGCCAAAGGTGTGATGAATGCCAGCTTATGTAATTCAATATAAGTGGTATTTCTTTGTGTTTCACCCACTAAAAGAGCTGCATTGTCATAAGTGTGAACCAGGTATAAAAGTAGAAATGTCATCACAATTTACACCAAATTGAGGGGTGGAGCCAACAATCATTCCAAAAACACCTTGTGCTTTGTTCCATTACAGTACCGTGTGTACCTTTGCACAAAAGCATAGCAAAGCAGCAATAATTTTAGCATGCACTCTTAAAGAGACTTATTTTTGTGACAGAAACCGAGGAGAGAACGTCCCGTCTGAAGGTTAGCAGGGAGGCTAATAACTCTGATTATGTGCAGAGACCTGGTTCCCTCTCTGGAGGGCAGTGACACTCAAAGCAATTAGTTGGTCCTATCCATGACTCGTATGAATTATCACAAAAGCACTTTTATCCATTCAGTTCAGTGTCAAACACCAGAACACAGGGCAAACTGTGGATTCATGCAGTCAAAGTATAATGATTATTGTGTCCATCTGCTCTTAAGATTCCACGTTCCATACTCAGATAGCAGATATGTGTTTATATAATATATATATATATACATACATATACACATATATATGTATATACATATACATACATAAGTAAATACATACACACTGTGTATCTACATATATATATATATTATTAACACATACAAATATATATACACATATTTACACACATATATATATATATATACACATACATCCCCACATATACATATATACACATTTATATATATACATATTTACACATGTGTATATATATATATACATATATATATATATACATATATACACACACTTATGTATGTGTGTATGTATATATATATTAGTGCTGTGAAAAATAACGAGTTAACTCAGTTAATTCAATTACAGGTTTAACTAGTTATTTTTTTTTTACGCATTTAACGCATGCGCAGAATGAGCTTCCAATCTGTCTGTTGTTGGTCGTCGGGACGAAAAAAAAGTCACTTGCAAAATGAGCTTCCAATACACCACTTCAATCTGAACTCTGTCCGCTCTCATGCAGACGGTCTGTTCATCGGTAATGATCCTTCCGCAGGTTCACCTACGGAAACCTTGTTACGACTTCTACTTCCTGTAGATCAGGGTCTCAACACGTCGATCGCGACCTGCCAGTCGATCGCGGCGTAGTGTTGGTAGATCGCATGACATTAAAAGATTGGCCCGCCCCTGACATGTTCTTTATAGCACGTCTTTGTTCTTTTATTAAACTAAACGTCTGTTGTTGATCGTATCTCCACAGCAGCATGTCATTTCTGTCTCTTCGCGTTGCGTTAACACTTATCGATCTCCGTCTCGCGCCACAGAGCTCCGTGCGCGCATCGGGACCGAGCAAAAAAAAAGTAACTTGTCAATCTGTCCACCTTTAGATTGTATCATGGTGGAGTTAATGGTTGACAAACAAGAGAAAAATGCTCTGTTTAACCCTCCTGTTACCTTTACATTTACGAACATATTTTACCCTCGGGGTCAATTTGACCCCAGCAATTAAAACCTCCAGAAAATTATTAGAATTAATATTGCTTCCCAAGTTTAAGTGTGAGGTACTTTATGTTTGTTGACTACCTAAATAGCCCTTTAAATAAATAAAAAAGTTGATATTTCTGATATGTTTGACACAGTGAAAAACAGCCTGGGGTCAAATTGACCCCAAAGAACACCGACATTAAACATTGAATGGGGTCAAATTGACCCGAAGGTAACAGGAGGGTTAAACATTCTGTTTAGGATGAAGATGTATTAATGTTCCATATGGAAGAAAACTGCTAAATAACTGCTGAGTTGCAGCACCATTGTATAGAAGAATGTATAAATGTATATATCCGTCTTTTGTCATCAATCTCTATGTTCTCACAAAATATACCGAGAATATCGGTAATATGTGATTAATCATGATTAATCCACAAAAACCTGTGATTAATCAGATTAAAAATTTTAATCGTTTCACAGCCCTAATATATACAGGACTGTCTCAGAAAATTAGAATATTGTGATAAAGTTCTTTATTTTCTGTAATGCAATTAAAAAAACAAAAATATCTGATCTTCTGGATTCTTTCAAATTTGAAATAAAGCTAGCTTTTTATCTTTTTAAAATTGCTCAAAATTCTTTTTATATTTCCTTTTCTAAAAAAAAAACATCTGTATATATACAAACATGTATATATACACATGTATATATATATATATATATATATATACACACACACACACATACATATATATATTTATATGTATGGATGTATGTATGTCAGGTCCATGGGTTCACGGATAAGCTAATCAGCAACACATTGGCCCGTACATTAGCTTCACGTGGCTGGTTAGCCACACTCTGTGTGTGTGTGTGTGTGTGTGTGTGTGTGTGTGTGTGTGTGTGTGTCAGTGACTTAATTTCTCTCCGGGTTTCTGCTTGTTATCTATGTGCGTCCAGGTGTGTAGGTGTGTAGACGTGTAGATGTGTAGGTGTGTAGACGTGTGTGTGTCCGGGAACACAACTCACCGGGCTTCAGGTTCCTCTCCTGCAGCACAGACAGCCACTTGGCACCGGTGCCTAAGATCGTGATGCTGCAGAGGAGAAAAACATGGACAAAGGCAGAAGAAAAAGGCGGAAATTATTTTTCCAAGCATCCCAATATGAAGGATCGGCGAAGCGTTCTTTTAATAATAAAAAAAACAAAACTGTTTATTATTTTGTGAAAAAAGATAATTTGCGTCAGAGCTGCCAACAATGACAGTCATTGCAAAAGCCCTCCTACATGCATGTGATGTGCTCTGCATTGTGACAGCAGACACTTTTTAACAGCCGAACCAAATTAGCAAACAATATGAATCATCCTCTTGGGTGGCAAGAATATTAGTGCCAAATTTCATGGCAATCTGGACGATCATTTTTTAGATATCTTGCTGTGGAAGTGGATGGACGGACCGCGTGACGTCAGGATCTTTTACCGACGTTATCACGGCACTGACCAAATACAGGTGGAATAATATGTCGTCTGCCTCTCACACACGGCTTGTGGCAGAGGATGTGATGTCACATTAGAGCCTGCTCCATTTTAGTAAAATGTAAGACTTTAATAAACATAAACATACATGAACATGAGACTTTAGGTTGACAATATCAAAGGCTGTATTGTAAAGTTGGGTGGTGGAGCGAGCTGAGAGAGCAACGTGCCTGTAATGGCAGAGTAATAGTGAGAAGTGTTATAAAGGGTTTATACACTTGTATAAATATGATTGGATGGTTACTTTTCAGCTGCTGAGTAAGACACTGGTGGGGAAGCATGGAATGACCTGAAGCCAGCATGACACCAACGCTCAGCCTGAACTGACTATGCTCCATTTGTTGCCCTGAATCTATCCAGGGCGAGGCATCATCTCAATGGCTGTGTGCTGCATGTGAAATATATTTTTAAAAGGCCAAAAGTTGAACAGCGTTATTCCTTAATCCCATCTGCTCCAGTGGAGCTGCGCAGTCGCCGGGTTGTACTGGGAAGCTCCCGTGAGAAGAGAGCGTGTCACTGTGCAAATGAGAAGCAAGGTGACGCTGAAACAGAGCTGGTGTGCTCAGTCAAGCCTCCGTGGCGAGATAAGAAAAACAACTGATTGGGAATTGACTTTCAAGAGAACAAACAAGAGAGAAAGAGTCAAACACAATAACGGTCAGTGTAGCTTGAGCGGATACAATGTCTTCTTTGTAAAAGATTAGTTCAGAGGAGACTGTATTGACCGGATGTCCGCGCGCAACAACCCTCGAATGCAATGATGTCGGACGCTCGCTTTCTTCTGGGTGAATGCAAGTGTTCCTGACAACAGCTGGATAACGTCTGGAAAGCAAGAAGTGACAAAACGTCACGCCGGTGTTCCCCTGCACTTTTAATTCTGAAAAAAAAGGCCTTTTAAAGTCTTCCCGCGTCGACGGCCGTGTTCCCGTCTCCATCGGCATCCTCATTTAAGACGGTACACACACACGGTATGTCTATATTTCGTAAAAGCTGTATAAATATAGTCTACTCCTGTTCTTACAGCCATCGGATAAGGCGGATGACACACATACATAAAAACATGCATCACCTGCCCTCACACACAGTCCATCTCCGTTCAATCCATCAGTTCTGACCCCCCCCCCCTCCCCCCATCCTATCGAGTTGTTTCACTGGAAAGGGTCAGCCTATTTTGATTGGAGGCAGGTGGCCAGGTGTGGCTGCTAATTGGGCGTTTAGGATGGAGGGCGGAGGAGTCGCTGTGAGTCCCCGTTGGTGAACGCCCGCCCGTGTTAATGCACGCGTGTCCGTTTCACGGGAGGCATGTCGCTGGAAGCCGCAGAGCCAATAAGAGACACTCGAAGCCAATCAGACACGAGGGCGGCCTCGGAGCCGCCGCCGCGTTAATGTGCCTCTATGCGCGTGTGCATGTTTTCTGTACTCTCGCACTTATCCTCCACCCTGGAAAGTATTGTAATATAAAAAATGGACCGTTGCTCTCCAACGAGAGAGGAACAATTCAAAACCACTGTGTGATGGCGTAACCGTTCACCGATTTGCACATTTGAATTATGCAAATTAGGCTTCTCTTAGATGAACGTGAACAGACTCTAACTCGGTGTTAAAAGTGTCTTTGTTGGATTATTAATAAATACCAAATTCACTGCCATTAATACAAGAGGACTTGTTCAGTATGACAGACGGCCTCCTTATCCTGTCAACACTATGGAAATGACACTTATTTCTTACGACCTCTTCCACTCACAAACAGGACACTGGGACTGATTCAACTGTAAATGGATATGCTGCATGTAGCACTGTATGGAGGACTCAAAATGACTTAAGTATAAATAAATAAATAAATGCATGAATAAATATAGGAATAAATAAATAAATGCTTAAATAAATAAATAAATGTATAAATAAATAAATAAATGTAGGAATTAATAAATATAAGTTATAAATCAACAGGACATCATTAAATAAATATATCTCTACATTTCTGTATTTCTCTATTTACGTGTCCACACGTATTTCTTCATTTATTTACGTGTCCGTATATTCAAATGAGCTGGGGCGGTCCGAACCTCTGTCTAAAGCATGATTGGTCACAGGAGTGTGATGCACCTGGTGTGTTATGCTCTACTACTTCTGCCTGGCACATGAAGCTGAAGTTGGCTCGCTCAGCTAACCGTTAGCAGAAGTTAGCCTAGACAGCTTTTTGACTTCAGCCGTTTATCAATTCCAAGTACACTGAGTACAGACTCGTGTTCCTTTGGAGTCTGGTCTTTGGAGTCTGGTCTTGTGAGTCTGGTCTTGGGAGTCCAGACTCTCGAGGACGCAGGACGGTCTTTCTGGTCTTGTGACGTCATCACATCAACTGTTCTTGCTCATGAATTTACTCCAATTAATTACTGTAAAATACTTTACAGTGGAGTAGAATGTGTTGCGGTGTTCACTGTTGTTTGGCGTAGGCTACGAATAAACGGTAATAACTATATGTCTCGTAGCTTTCCTGATCCAGGGTCGCTACAATATGAAGTTATGAATCTTAACCCTCAGTCAAATTGACGTAACGTTATCTTTTAATAAATAATAAACTCTTTGTGCTCTTTAGATCCTCCAAAACCTAATTATATCTCATGTTTAGCCGCTACGGAGACGTCAGAGCCAGCGGAGCATTTCAAAAAGTCCTGCCGAGATCAGGCTGCTCTTGGCGGCCACACAGCGCGCTGAGCGCCCGGCGCCCGGAGCTCAGAGGTCCCGCGAGCAGGACCTCAAATCTCCGTCGCATATCCTTATTAGGCTGAATCTCGATAAACCGACCACAGATTTGATGCTTGTAACGTAATTCAGAATTGACAGCCTGGAAGAGCTTCTACAATAATACGAGTCTGCTGTAGTTCTCTCCTTTCTGGAGACGTTTATTCACTGATCAAAAGCAAAGTACAAACCACGGGGAGCTCTCCTCAACATGCAAGTCGAGGCCCGAAAACCACACTTTTCTTTACGCACATCAAGATTCCATCTTTTATACCCAGATCTCGTCACAGGTGCATATCCCATCCCTCGTACCCCCGGGTGGGGGCTGTCTGTTGGCCGTGTGCCCCTCTTGGTATGTGTAAATACTGATAACAAGTGTGAATGTTGAATACTGTCAGGCGTGTAGCTGCCCTTGAGCTGCAGACACAATATCTCTGTCTCCTCACAGGCAAAGTGCCGTCTCTTCTGATGTTTTGCCGGAACCTAGACATTACGGTCCCTTCAATAAATCAGATTAATATTAACATGCTTAAACTACTAACTTCTCGGCTGAAAACATCCTTAAATTACATTCCGTGACTCAACAGTAGTATTTAGAATGTACAGACAAGAATGCATAATAAACACTGTTCGTCTACAGGTCCAAGTGCTAGGGATCGATTGCTTCTGTCTTGCTCCCTGACTTGACCAATCCTGTTCAACAATGAGGTTCGGACCGCCCAGCTCATTTGAATATACGGACACATAAATGTCACACATAAATAAATGAAGAAATACGTGTGGACACATAAATAGAGATATAAATAAATGAAGAAATACAGAAATGTAGAAATACATTTATTTAATTATGTCCTGTTGAGTTATAACTTATATTTATTAATTTCTGTATTTATTTCTGTATTTATACATTTATTCTTGTATCTATTTATTTATACATTTATTTAAGCATTTATTTATTTATTCCTGTATTTATTTATTTATACATTTATTTAAGCATTTATTTATTTATTCTTGTATTTATTCATGCATTTATTTATTTATACTTAAAGCAACACTATGTAACTTTTGTACCTTAAAATAACAGCTTGAAAAAAATTGTGCCGCTAGAATGACTTTTAATATGACGATTTGTGTCTCCACTATTGCCATCGGGGGTCTGTGGGGAAATAACTCCGCTATGTAAGATTCTGGAGCCGCCCGATACATCCGGCGGATGTACTTCGACCTGCTTTCTGGCAGTGATTACGCAATGTCATAAAGTGCCACTCCACGCTCGCAGCTCCAGTATAAGGGTAGCTTTTTTATGTAGCTTTTTGGTGTTGTCAACAATATTGTATTCGATCACACGTACTCCACATTTGCAGTCCCCCAAAACAAAAGGAAATGACTACAGGCGCGCGGCGGATTGCTGCCGTTCTGAGTCCGCCGCCTGTCAGCGCGCTCCAAACAAGAAAAACCTCGCGTCACCTCCCCCTCGTCACCTTTTATAACCCGTGACACGTACAAATAATAATAATAATAATATTATAATACAGGACAACACATGATCCCAACTCAATACAAGTGTATGCGAGGCTGCATCTATCGTAACTGGGTATTTACGACACTGAAGTAAACGTTAAATACCTAAAAACTTGAAGGGGGCGCTAAAAGGGAAAAACTACATAGTGGGGCTTTAAAGGGTACCTGTAGCCCAAAACAACAACGTGCTACATCCATTAGGCGCATCAAATAAATCATATTTTCCCCGCCGCTATTGTCAACAAGTCACGCATAGCCCGAGGCTTTAAATGTCTTTGTCAACATTCCGAGTCCGTGAACGCTTCAGTGCGCAGACATATTGCCAGTTATTTACTCATGTCAGAGGTCACTATGATGTAGAGTCGTTGAAAGGAATTCAGCCAATCCGGAGCCACTTCTACACGCGTTGCTTCTTGGGATAGATCGGTGGCCTCAAACCAGTTCATGTCTGGAGTTCACGCCAAGATGGCGCAAGGCGTTCGGTTGTCTAAATAATAAACGGACTCACAAGACTATTATTTTATTTTTTATACAAATACACTACAAATTGGTACACTGATACTGACTTAATATTGAGAATATGGCAATAAATTTATACAGCTTTTTGCTGTGACAAAACAGCGGATAGCCTATAACAAACAAACTGAGCTATAAAGGTGTACCAAATATGTCTTTCCCTCTATCGTGAAACATTCGTAGCGAAGAATTACACAATCTATATGGTCAAAATCAATGGCGATACTGCTAATGCCACGATACACGGGCAGCGGACGCGGCCTTATTCGATATACCGCGGCCTCCATGTTGCGCGGCCTACTGAGACCGCTATATAAAGTATGGGCTTCTTAGTCTATGCTAAAGGATCATCATAATCATGGGCGATAGTATGCAGGCAAATGTTAGGCCTCTCGCTTATGGGAGAATAAAGGTGAATATATTCAGAATATTAGTAATAATCACACCAACTCTGGTGATCGCAAATTAGCCTACATGAAACAACTGGCAAACTTACCGATTTGACAGTTCTCCCTCGGGTGCAGGCCCCCGAACATGTCGGCCGATCATTGCATCAATGAAAGACATCTCCAGCGCTGGCTTATGCGCGATGTAGCTATCAAGCTCACTCTTTTGTGTGAAGCAGATGAGGTCTAATGTCACGATATCATCGGACATAAGTTCGTGTTCTTTACAACAAATGCACTCTGTCTGTTTTTTGTGGCACACATTTCCCACAACTGCACTAAACGTCCGCCGACTTGCGTGCACGGTCCGCACGGTGAAGCATCTGGACCGGCGGTCCGTCGGCATCAACTTCATCAGAATCATCGCTATCGCTGTCACAATTCACTAAATGGGGATAGTCTGCTTTTAAAGGTTCAAACAAGTATCCAGTTGCTGAATCTGACAATCTTTCATCGTCCATATTTCGCCCGTTTTCTTTATTATTATCAAGTTCTCAGCATTTGTTTGCGAGCGCTCGACGTTGTTTACATTGGTTTCTGAACACATCCGCTGTGGCTGGCTGTCGATCTCTCAACGATGTGACGTCACACCACCGGCGCCATATTCAAGCACCAGTGCAATGAAGCTTGTCGGAGTTGAGGGACTTTGAACAGCCTAAACTACGTATTGTTATTGAATACTGGACCGTCAGTGCATGAATAACCTTTAGAAACACATTATCTTTTGATCTGGCTACATATTCGCGATCTCAACAGGTACCCTTTAAGTCATTTTAAGTCCTCCATAGCACTGGAGGTAGTTTAGTTTGTGAATAAATAATCTTCGTAAAAGCTTTGATGAGTTACAACATTCAGATGCGGCAAGAAGACGAGAGGTTATTTAAAAGATTATGCCCACGTTTCTAAAAGTGTAACTGAGCAGGCGAGATGCAATCTGCTGAACCGTATCCGTAGTCGTCTCCTCCAACGAGGGTAACTGGGAATGTCGTATTGGCAAGGGACAACATTTCTATAGTTGGTGCAAAAGTACAGCAGGGATCTTATTTCTCAGCTCGACACACAATGAACAAAAGTTGGAAGAGACAAGACGCTCCTCCAAGGAAACAGAGGAGCCTCCCAAGTCCCGTTAATACGTGGAACCTGTCACAGGTATACATGCTGTAACCTTTTGCTTTGCTTTATCCAGGAATGCTGCCGCTTTCGTTTTTCACTACGGCCCTCTCGATAAATCTCTCTCTCCCACCTGACACGGGCAGGGGAAGTTGTGAGATAACTTGTTTCATACATGTGATTTTCTCGAAATAAAAAAGGTACACTACCGTTCAAAAGTTTGGGATCACTGAGAAATGTCTTTATTTTTCAAAGAAAAGCACTGTTTTTTCAATAAAGAAAACATTAAATTAATAAAAAAATACACTATACATTGTTAATGTGGTAAATTAATATTCAAGGTGGAAGTGTCTGGTTTCTAATGAAAGATCTCCATAGGTGTATAGAGGCCCATTTCCATCAACGATCACTCCAGTGTTCTAATGGTACATTGTGTTTGCTAATCGCCTTAGAAGACTAATGTCTGATTAGAAAACCCGTGCAATTATGTTAGCACAGCTGAAAACAGGTATGCTGGTGATATAAGCTATACAACTGGCCTTCCTTTGAGCTTGAAGTTTGTAGAACAAAATTATTACTTCAAATATTAATCATTATTTCTAACCTTGTCAATGTCTTGACTATATGTTCTATGAAATGTTCAATTCATTTGATAAATAAAAGTGTGAGTTTTCATGGAAGACACGAAATTGTCTGGGTGACCCCAAACTTTTGAACGGTAGTGTATATCTGGAAGTAACATGATACATTAAGGACTTCTCCTCTCCAGTGGCTCACATTGGTTAGTCTCTCTAAAGCAGATGTTGTGGAGCATGGAAAACGACTGCAGCACTAACAAGAAAGTCTTTTGGGACCCTCCCCATGCTTGAGCTTCCCCTCACCTTTCCTTGTGTTCCCTTTTCTCAAAAAGGCAGCCGATCAGCAATAATCCATTACAACAAACAGAAAGTGTGTTGTGCAAAAGTTACAGTACCTCTTCTTTCTCATATTTGAAAGTGCAATCTATAAAAGAAATTTTAAACTGGTAATACAATACGATACAATTCCACAACTAACCAACAAAAGTAGCATTTTCAGAGGAGGCCTCAATACGAGTTTAGGACTCTTAGAGCTCCGACAGATTTATTCCCGATAAAGAAATGTCCAACATCGACTCAAAAGATAAGGATGTAAAAAAAAAAATCACGTCAGCCTCCCCCAGAGGTTTTTTTCCGGCTTCGCGTTAGGATCTGGAAAAAGTGACGGAGGTGGCAACATCAGCACTTAATTGGTTGAAAAGATCTTCAAGCCGTTTAACAGGTTGGATGTGTTCCGTCACAGCGACAGCCCCACGATGAATTCCTCTAAGTGTATAATATTGCCGACGCCATTTATAACCGTGTTCACTTTATTTTCCTCGTTTGAATTATTTTCGGGCAAACGAGCCTCGAGGTTGAGAGACAAAAAAAACAAAAAGACAATCCAAACAATACTGCTGCTGTTAATCAACCATACAGCATTAGAAATGAGGACAATCCTACTCCAGTCGTTATTTTACCAGAGAGCCAATCATCATATGAAGATCCTAATATGTTGGTAATTCAAATAGCTGGTAAAGTTGTGTCATCTCCAAACAGATCCTGCTCTGAAGGTTCTGCAGTGGAAGTTCTTTAACAAGGCATTTTGGCTCTAGACCCCCCCCCCCCCCCATCTGTGTCATTTTTTTCTCCCCATAACTCGCCTCCTAGCTGAAGGCAATATGCCATCCCGGCTGCACTAAAGACGTGTCTGAGGTATCACTGCCTTAAAACTGCCTCTCACTTCTGCTGACCGCAGTGCATTGTTTTCATTCGTTAACCACGGGCTGACCGAGTTGCTCAGAGCACATCCGTTTCACTTTTATAGCCGCCATTAGAGGTGAGCGATTTCCTTAAAAAATATTTGTAAAATGACAAATTTCTTTGCCGATGACTTTTTTAAATGTTCTATCCATAACATTTGTCTCTCGTCAGTCCTTTTGTATTACATTGTGCCACTTCAAAAGACAGAGTTCTCTTCTCCTTGATACTTTTTAGGCTTGGAATACGTGTACAATAAATTGGTCAAGTGTACATTTTGCACGAAATGTTGCAAAAAAATGTACAATATGAATGGAATAAATATAATGCAACATAAGGCTTTTAATCTAGAATAAATAATTAAAGGAAAATAATAGACTTTCACGAAGCAGAGCTCTAACACGTACCATTACACCGTCCACAGAAGTCAACAATGGAACACATTTAAATGTGAACCAATTAATGGCTTACCTACAAACACACACACACACAATATCTTCTCTCTGGACTCGATGGTAAACTTTAGCTTCCAGCCGTCTCGGCTGCCGTGTGGTCTGACCCGGGTCATCCAAATTTACAGCATCCCTATCAATCTCAATAACGACACGCTCAAGAGACGGCTGACCTGCTGACTTCAGGTGGCCTGTACAGCTGAGTAAGCCACAGAAGTGCAATTTCAGGGTGACAGCGAAGGCAGCTGTGCTAATCAATAAGGAAGTTGGAGTGTTTTGTATGTGTGAACTTTCAAAGTTATGTGAAACTGCTTCTAGAATTACGTCCAAATCATACAGGAGAGTAAAACATGGCGGCATGACGTTTGAAAAGCCCGTTCTTATTTTTTAAATATCAAATAATAATAACCGTACTTATCTAAAATAAAGATATATCTTCTTTGTTTATACACCATCTCTCCTCTTTACTTTATGTTTTCTTTTTATGTTTGTTTACAACAAAGACATCCTTTTCCCCTCTCTTCTTCTCTCACTATAACACGGGGTGATACATTAGTGGGTAAACAATGAATGTTTATTGTATGATCGTTTGCAGAGGGTCTACTCTACGTTCTCGATGCACATTATAAACAGACTAAATCTGTATTCATAGGTCCACGTGTGTGTGCACAAATTGTCAATTAGGCAAACACATAATCAATTCTGTGGTTGAAAACAAAACCTCCAAGGAAAACCTTACCCTTTGCATGTGCTCTCTCTCTCTCTCTCTCTCCCCCTCTCTCTCTCTCCCTCTCTCTCTCTGTGCATCTTTCTCATTTGATTCTCTAGTTTTTGTCCGTATTTTCTAGGTCCCCATCTCTGCTCTTCGTTCCACAACATATTGCATTAAAAAAAGGAAAACCAGCCTTGCTTGGTTGTTTGTCAGTTGCACTATTTGTTAGAAATGCAGTGTGGGTAAGGCTGCACTGCTTTCAGTTGAGATGTGTGTGTTTTCATGTTTTTTCAGATGTTTCATAAACATTTAATCACCTAAAATCGTCATATAAATGGAGGCTTCATTTCATGACCAAAGTCTGTTTTCAAAATGAAAAAATCTTCTTCCAAGAGAAAGCAAAAAGCATTGTCCGTCTGTCATCCGTGTGTGTGTGTGTGTGTGTGTGTGTGTGTGTGTGTATCTAACTTACCCCAGCTGGTCTGTGAGGTTCCACAGCACATTGGGTGTGGGCATTAGTGGAGAACCATCATACAACACCACAGAGGCTCCCACTGCCAGAGCAGACACCAGCCAGTTCCACATCATCCAACCGGTCTAAGCAGAACACACAGAGAGAGAGAGAGAGAGAGAGAGAGAGAGAGAGAGAGAGGTCAGTTTATTTGGCACAGTCCTTTCTCATCAACATGGATAAATAGGTGGCAACATTGGAAACTCATCCAGACTGCGAGTTATGTATCTGTGGTTCACAGAACTGAGTTTCACTTTATTTTGCTGCTGCTGCTGCTTTGGCATTATATACTCGATACTTTCGCATATTGCTTGTAACGTTAGCTCTCCAGACAATAGTTTGCGTAGCAAATAGAGTGTATACACTGTGCGAGGCACTTATACAATAACCATGAGGGAAATGGTCAGTCAGTTAACCGATAAGCCGATTGGCAAAAAATGAAGGAAGGATTCTATTAATCAATGAATCATTGAGGTCATGGATCAAGGAAAAAATGACAAATATTACCTGGATCGCGGTTCTGAAATGTGCGGCCTTGTAGACGCTCTTTTTTTTAGAGGATTGAAAATCTAATACGGTCAGAGATGCACCGATTGATCCGCTGCAGATCAAAACCGGCAAGTCGATCTCACATAACAATGTCCCTCTGTGTTTATCATAAAAAAGGAGGAATAATCTTCTAGGAACCACTTAAAATGATGCACAGCTCTGACCTTAAGCACTCACTGCTATCTCTGCTGGTGAGAACCTTCCCCCCCCCCCCCACCCCATCTCCCCTCTCCCCCCCGCAGATCTTAAACATTTATGGTGCCATGAGCACGTCATGTTTTTTGTGAAAAGATTGCTTTCCTACCGTGGTGTAGTAAATGATGACATCACTGCTGGTCATATTGCCATGGAGAATGTGTTCTTTCAAGTGTTGGATGAGCGTGCCCTACAGGAGCCAACAGACAAAGGGAGGAAGAGATAAATAATTGTTTCAGGTTTTTATTCATACATTAATTCATGGCTTTGACATTTGATGATTGCTACCCCGGTCTGGATAGTTGAGCAACAGAGGGTAGCAAAGGCAACACGGCTGACATGTTACATTTGATGCACAGAATGCCAAAGACACCTGCATATTAGATGGATAAATATATATATATATATATATATATACTTCATTCATCTCCAGGGGGAAATTTGTTTGAAATTAGAGGCTGTGATTAAAATACTATATGATTAAATGATATCAACGACTGCAGTTCCCATTACTACTGTTCATCGCTCGTTAGCTGCAGGGAAGCGAAGAAGAGTTGTGCCATTAATATACCCAGCATGCAACAGCAGTCAATGAGCCACGGCCTTTAGAGGCTTGTTTGCGGACGACACGCTCCACCAAGTGGGCAGAGCCCTGAGGCTCCGCCCACGCTGCTGTCGCTTGTTTATTGATATTGAACATGTTGCGTGTCCAAATGGCACCAACTGTACAGCGCATGTCCTCGGGTCCCCAGCAACACACACACACACACACACACACACACACCTTGAGTTGTTGAAAGATAGTACTCCTACAGCACCACCTATTAGCCAAATGGGACCACGGTTGTCATGGTCACTCAGACATCGTATCTACACGTCCACCAAATGTCTCTCCGTTACTTAGCACAAAGCATTCGAGGGGCATCTTATTTGCAATATAAGCCTGGCAGACAATATTTGAGCAAACTTTGATTGTCAGCAAAAGCAAAACTCCCCCCCAAAAAATCTAAAATCATAACTAAAAATCAATCCTTGAAATTTGAGTTGCAGGGAAAAAAATTGATTTGGACATAATTTTAAATAGTGGAATTTAGACCTAGACGTAGCGCGGCCTCTGGACCCACAGAATCCAGGTGAAAAACATATGTTCCTGAGACTTATGGTTGAACAGTTACACACACACAACATGTACACTCTGTGTTATAGCGCCCCCATCTGGCCACATGGCACCACGTTTGACACGTCCTCGGGTCCCCAGCTAAACACTCAGCAAGTATGTAGATCGGAGGAAGGGTTGTCGAGATACTTTACGGTTTTTTTATAAACGCAATTCTAAGTACTGCAAACAAATGCTTCTGACCAAATCTAATATACACTAGCACACATTGTGCTAAGTGGAATTGTCCCACAGGCACCACCCCATCACAGTTGTATCTGTTATTATTGCTGATGGTGAGTATTACCAAAGTGTGTGTGACTGTGTTTAAACAGATGCTCCATGTATGTATATATGTGTGTGTGTTTGTGTGTGTGTGCATATAGTCTTTGGCAGGACTCCGTTGCCATACCCGTCCTTTGGTGCGTGCCGTCACGCTACCGACGGCACGTCAACGCACCTGTAACAAAGCAGAAAGCGCAACAGTGACGCGGCTAATTGGCGGAGGAATGCCAGCGTCGCAAGGCGAAGAAATGTCTTCACCAACGCAGAAGGGTCCCATTATCAGCGGCATGGAGAAGAACGAGGGGTGGGGGGTGGGGGGGGACAGAGAGGATACAATAATATAAATGAAACAAGGGAGCTAGAGGAAAGAAGAAGTCTATCAGGGGAGAGAAAAAATACTAAAGAGATACTCAGGAGGGAGCCATGTGGAAAGAAATGTGAAAATGCATGCAAGTAAAAGGATAGAAAAGCCAATGTGAAAGACGGCGGGAGTGTATCAAAGAGGGAAAGAGAGAGAGAGAGAGAGAGAGAGAACATTTTGTGAAGATGTGTGAATGCATATGTTCAAGTGTGTTAATCCATTCTGCATGTTGAGTGTCTCAGGCTTCAAATTGCAGTGGTCCTTTTGAAATCACATCTGACACTCTCCTTCACTCAGATGTAGCAGGGGAAAGGAAAAGAAAGTGATATTCATGTTCCGGAGAGCAGATAACCTTTTGAAAGATATGCCGATGGAGGTTTGTTGCCATCTTGTGGCGGAAAATGTAATACAAACCAATAAATGACAGGCAGGCAGAGACTTCTACTGTGAAGCTCGCCAAAAGTGACTCATGTTTGCTTTTAAATGTGATTAATGCGATTCCTTTATTTGAAGTACTGATGGATAGAAGTATGATGTCATCTTAAGGCATGACAGAAGACACCCACGGTTGTCACTTCGTCATTCAAACTTTTTTCCACGGTGGTTTTGCTCTTTATGTGCCAACCAAGCGTGTGTACCATAACTAGATCTCTTTGACAGCTATAATGATGTGAGAGTGGGAGCTGCCATTAGCCTTCACATGATGTTCTTTAACTTTAAGAATGTAGGCTTCACTCAACCATTTTGATTACTTTCCTCTCCTCCTTCTTTCCTCGCCATTCTTCATCCTGTAAACGCAGGTCTTCTTGAGAACCTCGGCTTTTTTCCAAAATTGTTCATGTGTAATATTACAAATGGTGTGCACTGAATAGCAAACTGTACATGTGGGCCGACCCAGGAGAGCTCTGGCAACAGATGCAAGCAGTGTGTGCTCATGTGTGTGTGTGCGCTCATGTGTGTGAGTGTGACAGAGACACAGCTGTGATCCACATAACCCTTGTGGAGTAGTAAGAAAAAAATCTGCAACAAAGATTTTCGTGTCCACCCGACACAAAGAGGGAGAGTGATCCATATTTATGAACGAGGTGACGATGGAAGCCAATGTTGTTCTTACCCCAGCAGAGTGGACCATGCATTTCGGAGCTCCTGTGGTGCCGGAGGAGTACATGATGAACAGGGGATGGTTGAATGGAAGCTGCTCAAACTCCAGCTGAGGTAACTGGTCAGCTTCGCCACGACCAGATGCCAAGAAATCCTCGATGAATACACTGCAGACCAAAAACAGAGAGAAGAATGAGTCGAGGAAGTAATGAAAGAAAAGATTGATGCAATATTTGGGCGAGAGAGTATATCTGAGGCCTGCTCTCAGTCTTACGAAAGTATCTGATCGGTTTCTCAGTCACACACACACACACACACACACACACACACACACACCTGTTGGGTATCTTGGAGAGGTCGGTCTCTTGTTTGGAGCGAGCGTAGGGAATCACCACGACTCTCTTCAGGTCCGGCAGACCTACAGCGAGACAGAGAGAGGCTGATGCTTCACACTACAACCGGATGAAAATTCATGAACGAGTTTTGGTTCTTTACGGAGGACGATCTTTTTTTCAGTGAGGGGCACAAAGATGTTTTGTGATTCTCTGGACACTCGGGTGAATAAACTTCATACTTGACATCTATCAAGCATCTGTTGTGCATCGGTCTTCCAACTGTTTAATTTGGAAGACGTATAAAAGGTACTCTAGTGGTATTACCCTGTATTGGCTCATCCTATTTGTTCGTATCAGTTCCTTCTACGTTTTAATTGCTGAATGAAATTTCGGCAGGTTTTACCACCAGCTTGTTGAAGAAGCCAATATATATTTGGTGGTTTCTCTCGTGAATTGATGGTAGTCCAACCTTTGACAACACTGATCAGCTTTTCCATGTGGTCGTGTGTCTTGCCGTTGTAAACCACCGCAGCAACAGAGAAGATCAGCTTGGGCTGGATTTGAGAAAATCTATCAAGGACACCCTGAGACAAATAAAGAGAGAGAGAGAGAGAGAAGAGATTAAGGAGCTGCACAGGAAAATCAAATCCTTAATTTACTGCAGTAAGAGCAGTAAACGTGGACTCTGAAATGAACAACTTCATCTCGTGTTCAACACATTTCTTGTTCAGTACAGTTATCACCGCCACAAAACAGGAGCATATGTATGTAAGCAGAGAATGAAGAAGCAATGGCCGAGCACAAAGTGATTCAGATGGAGGAGATAAGCTCAAGCCACATGTATTTAATGAAGATTCTGCACAACAACATATACCTTTCTCCTGTACATTGGTACGTTACCACCTACTTAAGGAGTAAACGGGACACTAAATATATATATACTATAGTTAACTAACTTCCTTCTAGGGCTGAAGACATGTTTTTATTCTAAGTGCAGTTCCCTGAGCTGCCAGACGGGGCAGCAGCACACCAGAAATAAGAAGCAGAGACCGAGATGACAAAAAGACCATCGAGGAAGACGTTGCTGAAGGAAGAGGTGAACTACTCGATACACTATTCCTCACTCACACATGATACGCTGCCAGACAGACATGGTTCTGTATTTCCTCTTCATGTATATGTGTGTTTGCATATGCCTAGTTCAATGTATTAGTATAGATGGATGCATTAGCTCCAGGATCAGGAGACCTTGTGTGCTTGAGAGTCCACAAAAAGACTTATGCTTTGTCTAGAACAGCAGGTTTTAGTTTGATTAAGTATATTTGTACTTAGAGAATAAACATGAGCATAATGCCCTCCATGAGAAATTATTTTATATCTCAAAAAAAAAAAAAATAATGGATGATACAATGGAATAAAAAAAAAAAACTCAAACATAATTCAAGATAAACAAGCCCCAAACAGTATCATAGGGTCCTTACGTTGACTCCAAAGTCGACCGACGTGGAGCTCCAAATGGCTCCTATGCTGGCCGCTGCCAACATGGCCTCCACGGCATGGATGCCGTTGGGCAGGTAGCCTGAAGGGGGAGAGATGAGGAACGTTTAGCAGCAACCCATATGATAGACTCAAACTGAAATGGCTATAGATGTATGGAGAGTATTAAGATGTCTTTAGATAAAGTAGAAAAAAATATGTATGTTAATAAAATGTGCATATATATGCGTCATTGGCTTTCTCAGACTAGTATTGTGCATTTACTGAGAACTACTTCTGTATGTTATCATCAAAATGCCCCATAGAACAGAATTGATTGTGTATTATTAAATGAACTATGCAATGTTGTTGCTCAGACCACACATCATTTGTGACGTTTGAGATACAATATGGGATAGAAAAATGATGTACTCATAATGTGCACAAACATAAAAGGAGTCAGTAAATCAGAAATATCAGGAAGTATTCGGTTGATTATAAGACTATAATTCATCAAGGTTACATTCAGGAAAATGAGTGCAATTGGACAGTAGGTCACCTCACTGAGGGGATGGCAGAAGACGACAAAGAAAAACAATCCGCATAAAAGGAGGAGAGAGAAAAATGAGTATGTCAAAAGAGAGGGAGAGTTGCAGAGAGGCGACATGAATATTATCCACCGGGTCAGAAGAATATTTCATTCTTAACAAGCAGGGCTGAGATCTGCTGTGATGTACTGCTTCACCCATACAGGGGCCCAAGGCAAGGACATGTAAAGTCTTTTCACGGCAGGGTGGGACAATCAGAGCTATAGAGACAGGGTGGGATAGAGACAAGTGCACCATGGAAAATGAAGAATACTCAACACAATATTGAAATTCTTATTATCTGACAACCATTAATTGCTTAAAAGGGCCAGTGTGTAGAACTGAGTGGCAGCTGCGGCGCTACAGATGCAGATTGCACCCAAGAACCCTCTGCTCGCCGCTCACCCCCAAAGAGCCTCTCTGGACCTCACAATAACACAAGATCAGGAGCGACCAAATTCAGGCAGCAGCTGACGTTACCGCGGTTATCACAACGACACGAGCTCTCGGAGAACTACGGTGGCCTTCGGGTGACGTGAAAATACAAAAAGGCCGTCTCTCTAGCCAACGGATCCCTTTCAAGCCAACGCACTGGCTCTTTGTTTTCAGTCAGTACCAAGTAAGACCATTTCCATCTCACTGCAATGCTATCATGCTGCCATTATCTATGGGTTTACTCACTATACAATCAGTCATGCCTCAGCTACTATACTACTATATTGGCCAGACTCGACACAGGAGCTCTCATGTGACACTGGGCTGCCTTGTTGATAACAATTATCTAATCCAACACGATACGCAATAACAATATAGCCGGTAGTTCCAGCAGAGCCCTCTGGCAGGTCAAAGGCAAACTGAAACTGCCACTCCCTATGAATCAAAACTGATCAGGGTGTTATTGGTTGCTCTCCTGGCTCCTGCTCAACGGAGGCAGGAAGATGACATCCGACAGATCACCATCCCGCTATTCAGGTTCTCCAGACGCTCTCGTAAATCAATTTCCTCTCTCAGAAGGACCAGCGTAACTCGCGTCATGGATCATAATCGCACTACAATGCCTTGCTTTACTGCCCCCGTTGCTACTTGACTCACTGCCTCGCCATGCTGTAGCAACACACATGGCACAGCAACACGTTGCCGCTGCTTTCTGATTAACCAATCGCAATGCAAGAAACATTTTCACCATTTTCAACCTGCCCTCATGGGTATAACAGATGGCAGCATCACAGTGCTGTTGTTCAAACATGTGGTTACTGTTTCCTTAACCTACCAATTCATTAAACAGAAAGGACTTTCAAGGACTCAAAAGCATCTTTGTTGGCGTCTTCCTATTACAAGAGATGTTTTAGCCCTGTGCGTTGAGCAGTAATTGGATATGAATGTGACCTGTGGACATCTGGTTTGAAATAAGATGAGAAAAGTTTGCGTCCCATGAATCCTTCCCGGACAATTTCTTGGAACAGACCCTGGAGGAAGGCACTTAACCCATGGGAGGCCAGCCTGTGGTGAGCCGGGCAGTTTAAATGGAGAGGGGGTGAATAAAGCTGCAGCATAACGGCTGTGGAGTTCTCTCATAAACAAACACATGTGTGTTTACACTCATTGTTACTCACCAAAACACTTGTTTATCCTTGAGTGCTTCTTCTTCCTCATAAAACATTTGCCAAGTTGTCTTATAATTTTGTTTTAGAAATCATTATTATTAAATCGTGAATTTACCACCTAGTTGCGGGAAATTAAAAAAGAGACGTTAAACAAACGTCTTAACCAGAGTTAAACCACATTGACCTGACAGGAGCAACGAGGTCGAGCCAACGTCAGGTTGCTACAAGTTCATCTGGAAGACTATAGGTGGAGTTAGTGCAGGTTTCGTCTTTTAAAAGCAACTTCTAAGATTACTGAAGAAGAAAAATTACAAATTTGTCTCAGAGTGCTTTACAATCTGTACATATAGACATCCCAGTCCCAGAACCTCACATCGGATCAGGAAAAACTCCCAAACAACCCGAAAGTCTTCTTTAGTTTCAATGTAAAGAGGTTTAATCTCCATAAATGAAACCAGTTATATTTCAAGTGATAGTGCTGCTATATTTTTGTTTCATATAGGTGACTTCAGATTGGTATTACTCAATAGTAGAAGACTGGTTGCAGTGTGTGTGTGTGTGTGTGTGTGTGTGTGTGTGTGTGTGTGTGTGTGTGTGTGTGTGTGTTTTTCATGACAAAACCTCCTGGATGAAGAGTGGGCGAGGAGGCTGGAAACAAGCTCCATGACGAGGTGGAGGGAGATGCTGAAGATGATAGGACCAAGGGCAATGGAACTGAAGTGCACCAACGGGATCAGTAAAAACGGTGTGTGTGTGTGTGTGTGTGTGTGTGTGTGTTGGATGTTTTACTGCTATGAAGCTTGGTTGGCTTCATCAGCTAAGTGCTCATATATCTTCTGGATTACAGACTGTGACGAGGTATTTTAGTTACAACCTGGGGACAAGGACATCTCTGTCACACACACACACACGCACACACACATTCAAAGCACACACACACACACATCTCCCTGTGAGGAATCTAATGGGGGAAAAAGACATAAGGAAGCTGCAATCTCCGCTCCCGCTCCCTATCTGTCTCCCCTCTAGTCTTTCTAATGAGATTCCCAAAGAGCTAAAGTAATCTAGCTAATGGATTGCCCGAACGCAATATCCAACTTTACACACACACACACACACACACACACACACACACACACGCCAACTACTTGTGTCACACTGGTGTTTCCAAATTACAGCCACAAACAAACCCGACACACACACACTCGACTCACACCCGACATAAACACACACATACACCCCCCGCTTGTGTCACACTGGTGTTTCCAAATTACAGCCATAAACACACACACACACACACACACACACACTGCCAGCTACTTGTGTCACACTGCTCTTTCCGAATAACAGCAGGAAGCTTTTCGACCAGATCATTGAGGTCCCTTGATTGTTTTGATGAATATGTGGTTCGGGACTCACAGTACAACTCGGATGTTCTTTTCCTCAGCATCTGAGCAACCTTTTTTTTTCTTTAAATATCAACAAGCCTTTTCTGCGACCTCTGTGCCCGTTCTCTGCCATTGTTTGTAACAAAAGAGCTTCAACAGGACGGGTTCAATCCAACTTGAGCAGAACCAGAAGTTGTTTTCACGGAATGAAAGGTTCAGACATCATATATTATCCACTATATTTGACATCCTCTGTGTAACTGAAGCCCTCGATACGGACACAGCCCAAACAGATCGATACACGCCGTTATGGCGAGAGCGGAGAAGGAAACGGAGACAGTGATGGATAAGACACGTTTGCTGCAATAATTATTTCAGTACGACAAATAATATAATATAAATGTGGGTAGGTCTCAATATTAAACATCAGACTGGATTCATGCTCACACTAAATGTCTTGTAACATTTACTGAACAGCTAATTGTGGCGACCTCTGACCACAATAAGACCCTTTCTATTAGCCGAGTAACACAAATACAATACAAACTATGGTTAACAACTGTGTGTGCGGTTGTATAATTTGAGATCACAATGCAACCAAACATGTTGGTTTATTGTCTGATCAACAAATGGTTGAGAAGTCGGACATGCTTTTGATTAGCCAGCCTAAAGTAACTAAACCACAGATAACAGAGCAGATTCAACACAAGTTAAAGAGGTAAGCTCAAGCAACAAAATTCAATCGAAAAATTGTGAATTGTGGTTAGGAAAAATGTAAATGACGCTGCAGCTGGGCTGTTGACTTTAGTATGAATGTGCAAATCTAAATGAATGCTCTCTCCAGTGAAAAGTTGCAGGAAAAACATGAAAATAAGCCGGCCTACCTTGCACAAATATGAACTTTGAAAAAACTAAATGGAGACTTTCAGAAAAGGCTGAGACTTGTGCAAAGACAGAAAGCCTTTCTTTACCAGCGAGCATAAAGTAACTTATTGCAGCAATCAGAAAGAAGTAGGAAGGAAAGAGTGGATGAAGAAGATTGGAGGACAAAGTCCGGATGAGAGCAATTCATTCATCTCACCAAGTTCACTTTGGTCGGTAATCAACCCTCGGCTGATAGTGAAGGTTCCAGAAGGTTAGGTTATAAATAAGAGACTCACCTACGACTCTGTCTCCAGTCTGGAGGCCCATCTTCCTCATGGCTGCAGCAAACAATGCCACGTCACGCCTCAGCTCCCCAAACGTCACCTTCACGATCTCATCGTTTGCCTCCGCTGGCGGACACAAAGAGAAAGTGAGACTCAGAAAGGGAGGTACATATGCACTGTGTGTTTCATGAAAACACGGCAAGCTACAGACACTCCTACACATTTTGATTGGTTTAAAAATGCAGGCTTTGTGCACCACTTTGTAAATATTGTTTATATGTACGGGTTTGATATCAATGAAAATGAAAACCCCTTAAATTAACATACAAAAGAAGTGGAAAAACAACAACAAGGAGGCGTAAATAGACAACGATAGCGTGTCAGGACGGAGCCAGACAGGAACGGTCCTCTTTGTCTCTCTAAGTAATAGTTTCCTGACATTCACAGAGGCTCCACAGCATCGTGACCAATGAGCCGTCTCATAATTACATTACAGCTCCTGTAGAAGGTTGTGCATACCCCCCCCCCCCCTCCCCTCGTATACACAGTCAGGACAATAAAGAAGTGCCTATCCATTAGTGTGTGACAGCTCTGAGAGAGAGCGGAGGGAGCCGCAGTTCATCTATTAACAGAGTGACGTATGCAGACGTGCGCTCACCGCTGCTTCGACTCCTCAACGAATTTCTGCTCACTTTCCTTTGAGATAGCGAAGATGAAATAAAAGGAGATGCAAACTCAGGAGAGAAACGCCACAATCACCTCATAAATGATCTGGTAGGGAGAAACCCACGTCTTGTAAAAATCATAACCATGAGAAGAGCTGCAAAAAACATCAGTCTGCAGAAACTGGATTTAAAAAGGTGTGTTTTATGAGGGGGGGATAACACAAAAAAGGGTGTTATTTGTGTTGCTTTATCCCTTAAAATCAGCATCATATGTTGCACTACTTACTTGCAGCATAGAGAGCTACTTTGTCCTGGTCTGCATGTTTGAGCAGGTTCTCGGCGTAGTTGAGCCGAGCTCCTTTAAACCACTCTGGGACATCCGAGATCCGTTTGGATAAATCCACCACCTGGTACACACCCACAGAACACACACAGGAGGGACACACATTGTCGTTGACGGAGGGGACCACGGAGACTTTGGTACACAAATGGGATTGTAAAATAAAAGCCACTGCTTTACATATTTATCAGGCCTATATGCCTCTCTCTTGGTAACAGCTGCTTGTGTTACTGTAAACAAAAAAGACAGCCAAGAAGTCATAAGAGTTCATGGACACACTGGGATTTAATAAGTCAGCCTGTGCATCACTATTGCAACATGTTTGACTGACTGGTTCATTGTCTCCCTTCTTCAATGTCTGCAAACAGGATGCAGGCTTAAAAAACAAACATGTGACGTGTCCTCCATGTGTATCAATCAGACAGTAATGTCTATGTCGAAAGTTGTTTTATGAATGAATTATGTATCCTCTTCTCATTAAAGATGAATCATACCAGATATTTGCCTTTCCATAGAGAATAATTACAACAGAAGACTTCTAACCAACTCATAGCACAACATTAAAGTTATTTAGTAATATTACTAAATTAAATTGTTATTACACTTTAATGGGCCTCTTTCACTGTTCATAGGATGGATGCGCGCAGTGGATACACAACCTTTCGTAGTGAAAATAGTAACATTTCAAAAGATTCTCCATCAGGATAGAGCAGTAGAGGTTGGACTCACCTCTTCATACGGCTTGGAGCTGACTACGCCGCAAAAGCGCCACACTTCTGCCCAGAAATCTGAATAACTGTCCACCGACCACTGGTAGAGCTCATTGTAGTTGACTGGAGGACAGAGAATCAATGATTACTACAGATGTATAACAAACAATTAGTTTACAGGTGTGACTATGAGCTCAAGCATATACGATCTATATTGCATCCCTTGGGAAATCCTGACTACCAAATGTTTAAAACACTGATTTGAAGAAAAGGTTGTTATCCCTAACAGCTGCTTTGATAACTTATGTATTTGCTTTGATAACTTACAAAGTCAATAAATACTGAACACTTAAAATAGATATCCCAACCTCTCCCCAATTATATAGCTATCTCTTTCTTTCCACCTGAAGGAACAGGTTTTTCAGCATTCCTCCAGAGTCTCTCTCTCTCTCTCTCTCTCTCTCTAACCAAACGTAAGAGCAAGGCAGAGCTGCAGTGTTATAAACAGCTACTTAATAATAATAAAATCATAATAGGAGCAACAGGTTAATGTGGTCATTATTAATACTCGTATTAGTCTGCAGACATGTGTTCAACAAGACACATGGTTGCACACCAAAGCTAGCTAGAAACAATGCACACTGCAAATCAGCTTTATATGGTGGTAGTGTAGCTACAAATAAATAAACAAAAAAATAAACAAATCTCTGTTTCTCTCTCTCTCTCTCTCTCTCTGTCTGTGTGTGTGTCTTCGTCTGTCTCTCTCCATCCTCCTCACTTGTCTCCACTCACCGAGATTAGCCCCGTAGTCCCCGTTGACCTGTATCCTGAACTTGTCCATCTGCGTGTTCCTCTTGGAGTCCGGGTACCACAACACTTTGTTCTCCACGTCCATAATTTTCTCGCTCTTTCCTTCGGTATCTTTCGACATGTTTGCCGGCTTCCGTCCTTTTCGTCCGCTGACAAACGCCGGTTAGCGCTCGGGCCTCGGTAAAGCTAGCTGTCCCTGAGCTAAGGGCTCGTGTTGAGGTTAAATTAGATCACCGGCTGGCTACTTAGTTTGAATGGCTGAAGAATTACAGCGCGCGACAGCTCTCAGGGCTCTCTGTCAGAGGCAAGCGTGGGGCGGCCAGGGAGAACTGACAGGCCACGCCCTGGCGTGATGACGTAGCAGGGCGGGCTGTGTTCAAGAGCGCGTGTTCAATAACTAACGTCGCACTCACACAACAAGTGTTTAATTACTTGTATGTATATCTATGTTTCGACACTAATATTTGACACTAAAGTTGTGCAATAATACTACAATGATACGGATTCCTTGAGTGAGATAAGGGTATTCATTAAAAGGATATACGGTTGTTTCCGAGCATATCTGCAAGATCTGTCTCACAATCTTTAGCGGAGATAGCGATATGCACATTATACTATCAATATTTCAACCCCTAATCTTGACCTGATATGCGAGATTAAGTAAATATTTTAGGTCATAAAATGATGTGATTGATTGAGACTAATGATATGGAAAAGGTTGCACCCAACCAAAGCATAAGATACATTTGTTTCACATAATTTCACATGTCCACTGTCTATCAAATATAAGACACCCAGCATGTGAACATTAATTACAGATATGAAAGTAAAATATCAAAGGTGTGTATTCAAATCCTTGAGGCCAACAACTGTTCCTGCCAAAATGTTATTATAAATAGTGGAACTTTATGACTTCATATTTCAACCATTTCATAGACTCAAACTTTAGAAAGAAAATCTAGATATTTTGTAAGAAAAAAGTGTTGTGCAATCGTGAAATTTGCAGCCATTTGCTCAGGACTTCACTTGATGTGATCTGTACCTCTTATTTGTTTAGTTTTGTTGTCACAATGGGGACCAAACTTATTCCCCTGTTGAGTCATGTCATTGAATCAATATTTAAGTATGCAAATTATTCCACGACCTCGCTGAAATATGTAACCCTATGTTGGACATACTGAAAAATTATAGTTTCTGATTATAGTGTACCTGCCAGTAGAAATGCAATTGCTTTTTTCGAAACATTTATACATTGTGTGTATTTTTAAATAATGTCACTACGCACAAAGACCGTCGCGGAACACCGTAGAAGTCTTGAACATCACCCAGGCGGGAACGGGCAGTAGAATTGAACAGGCGAGTCTCCTGCACGCAGGAAACTTGCCTGTCAAAATAAAGGCTTTTGATTGGTCCTCGGCGAACTGGTTCCACATCAGCCGACGGATCAGTCTATGTTGGAGGCGTATCATCGCCGTTGGAATGGCCTGTCGTTTGGTCAATAGCAAACTGGTTCGGAGGCTTCAAAAGAGGCATATAAACCAATCAGAGAGCAATAAGGCAAGAGCATTTAGGGGTGTGCCCAATCAATGAAGGGGAAGAACGACTGACGATGACATCTCCCAACTTTGATGCTATGATTCCAACCCTTCTTTTGGTTAAGCCATGTTCTGTCTAGTCTTGTCTAGTTTGTATTTCTGTATGCCCATACTTATTTTAATTTAGGCTATTTCACGATCAGAAAACGAAAATCTTTGCACATTTTTTAAACAAAATTACAATTTGTGAAAAGAAGTATTACAGTCTCTCTCGGGCACCATGTCAATCCCAGTTCCCTGCATCGTTCAGTTATCAACCGAGTGCATTTGGAAATGCATTCATTGAATGCGGGCTAATCTAAAATGCCACCAGCGCATAAAAGCATAAATGAATGCTTTTGTGATAATAAAAAAAATACCTCTCAAGCTAGCTGACTTGCTACATACATGTATATTTAATGATCTCAGCATTTAAAAAATCTGTAGTTTCAATAATACACACAACAAATTAACATAATAATGCTCATTCACTGGAAAATGTTTATTTAATTTACAGTGCTCATAAATCATTACAATGTCTCATCCAGAGTCCAGAGTGCAACAACGGTGGCCAAGATCCCAGTCCAACATGAAATTCAAGCAAATATGTGGGTCAGACATGCTGCCAAATCACACTGAGTCTCCTGAGTCATTATAATATGGTACATTCACCTTGAAACCACAAATGTTTTGACTATGCTTCTATCAAAGGGGCTGCGCTAAGACCTTGAGTAAAGCATTGTAGCCAACACAGAATGTAGGATATGATTCTGCCACTAATGGGTTTGTGGGATTATTTGCATTATGTTGCACTGACATGAATTAACTGAATCTATGGCTGGTGCAATGTGAGGACCATTTAGAAAGGTCCAAATAAATGTTACAAATAAAATATGCTGTGTTGGATTCAATGAAAATGAATGCCAATGAATTGTATGCCAAAAGCATGTGCATTGAACTGTTCTAGTTTTGGTAGTAAGTAAAATGTCACAGGTAAGTCATTTAAAGACTTGTTTTAAAATAAAAACTCTGACATTGAATTATTTCCCAATGCCCGCTCTTTGGACTCTGTTAAACGTGAAACTGACTCATGCATTATGTCATTTCATTATATTTCACAATATGTTGCATTTTGCAGCATTAGTTATTATATTGCGGCATACTTTCGTATATATCTTTACAGACAAATGCTTTTTTTTACAATCTTAGAGTGAACCTTTAGCTTGACAATGAATCTGTGACTTCTGTGTCAGGCCAATTTTTCCACCATCATTGATGCTCCTGAGCTCCTTAACCTTCATGCACTCTACTTGTACTACTTTTACTACTGTTTTCACACTCATTTGGCATATTACTACATCCCTGTTTCCATCACACTTTACGCATTTTGCAATTACTTTCGACCACAATATTGTTGTTTTGATATTTTACATATGTTTCATTGTCAACCAGACTATGTGTGTGTTTGAGGACTCCTTAAAGTTATTGCCTGCTTCTATTGACCTCCTTCTTAGTAAAATGTAAAATCGTGCGACTTTCTTTAATGTATTTTTTTTTCTAGCTTGCATGGATAAGAGAAAATATTTCATGTTTCAGTGGGGACATGATTTAAAATATCCGTAGAAGCTTGATAAGGCAACACAAACAATTTTTTTTAAATATATAAAAATTAAAAGTTGACTAGGTTTGGCAGGTTTGGCAGACTTCACATTTATATCTTCATTATCCAAACATGGTGATTCAGTCATTCAAACATTCACGAGTGTGTGTGGAGGCTCTATTTGACAGAAAGGTATCCAGTAGATGGCGTACTAGTCCACAATATGTGAACTGCAATATTACTATCCTTGTGTGAATCTATAGATATGATAGTAGATTAGGTATACCGTTATCTTCTGCAATATGTTATATGTTTTAACATTTGAAACCCAAATATGAAAAAAAAATAACTGAATTAATTGCTGTAGTAATGATGTGATGTGCCATTACTGCATAGTTGTACCTTCTGCAATAAGAGGAAGATATATTACAGATTAAGTTACATTTCATTTAGCAGACGCTTTCAACCAAGAGTACAAACTAAGAACAACAAGAATACAGAAAGTAACATTTTCTCAACATAGTCGAACTACAAAAGTACCATAATAAGAGCCTTATGTGCCACTGAAGTGCTAATCTGTGTTTTAATCCAGATATAGTCGGAAAATATGATTTGCTTGTAAAACTACATTTATTCTGGAGCTCATGAGTCTCAGAACATTGTATTACGGTCTTCCTGTTTCTTTAGGTAAACTCACAATTATTTGACCACACATTGTCAAATGTTTACTGACTGCATGATGCATTTAGGTGTCTACATTTCTCGCACTGTGAGATTATTTTTGAATGAAAACGGCTTTATAAATAAAAATTAAAAATATATTATTATTATGATTATTATTATTAAGTGATTTCATTGTGAACACAAAATTGCTTCATTTTCATACAATAGGTCACACTTAAACACATTGCGACAGTTATACACTGGAAGAGACGGAGCATGCTTTTACTTTTTGTAATCGTAACTCCCCCCCCCCCCCCCCCCCCACCTACATCACATGACTTAATCGTGCCTCAACGTCATCACCCTTCACGGAAGTCAGCACTGGCGATGGTGGCGGCCTCATCAGCCTAGCAGCAGGAAGAGATGTTTGCTTCCAGTGACACACTAATATCAGCCGATTAAAAGCCTCCAGGACAGAGCAAACCGTCACCGGGGGCTTTTTCGTTCTTGAGTCTGCTGGGACTAAACGGCGCATTTCCCCGCACCCGGACCCCTGTGAGTGAAACAGGGCGCTGGATACAGAATGTCCCTGTTCCAGTCGGCACTGGATTTCCTAGCCGGGCCCGGCTCGGCCGGAGGGGCCGGCCGGGACCATAACGACTTCGTCGGACAGGTCGTGGAGCTCGGTGACATGAAACTGCGGATCAAGAGGATAATCGCGGAAGGTGAGCACGAAAAAAAAGTGTCGATCAATAGAGAGATAGAGAGACGTCTGGCGCGGCTCGGCACGCTAGCTAACCCAGCCCAGACAGCTAGCAGGCTAGCGCCGGGGTGACACACTTCAACTGGTCGTCAATGACAATACAATCCCTAACCGCGGAGCTCCGAGGCACCACGGAAACACCGGCTGACCGGTGAGGCTCGCGCGGGGTCTAGACGAACAGTAAACGGTCTGTGCGCGACGGCGGTGCGTGGTCTGGATACCAGTTGGGGACCAGCTGCGTTGGACTTGTGCACCAACTCCCCAAGCCCACTGTTTAGTTCACTGGCGTCTCGCAGCCCACCTCAGACCTCATCTTCTTCTCGGGCAGCAACAGACGTCCGACTCGAGAGATGCATGCCAGAGTCGTGGGGCAGCGGGCACGAAGCCACGGCGTGGCACAGTGGACATGTCCGCGATGTTGTTGTTGTTGTTGCAAAAACGACTTCCCTGTAGCTGCGTCTGTGTGAGCAGACAGTGCGGTGGTCTTGGGGCCCGTGGGGGGAGGGAGGGGGGATTGGAAGAATAATAGCAATATAGTTCAATACTCAGTATGTCTATTTGAAGGACTTGTATCGCCTTTTTTAATGTGATGCCTTATTGATTGTGTTACCACAAACAAAAGCAACTCCAGCTCTGTCATGGTTTTCACTTTTTTTTAAGGGAGGGGATTAAAATAGTCTTCAGCAATCTATAACAATTGTTTTCTTATTCTGCTGAAACTCTTATTAAACCTAACATTTAAATACATATTTCTTATTTTCTATGAGTTTTTGTCATATGGGCTAAAGATATACAATGAAGTTTTCTGGCTGATGTGTGTATGTTGATTTTTCATCAGTCAAGCCTCTAATTGGGGGGCAATACATGCTGTGTGCTTCATAACTAGTACATTTAGGTGTGTTGAAACTGCTGTACGCCGCTGGATAACTGGGTGTGTTTGGGAGCCCTTTTAAAACAAAAACAGACATCTAAGCACCTGCAGAGCTTTGCTTTGTTCTTTCTTGTGTCATCAATAGAGAGATGGGTTGGGAGCTGGCACGTATTTTCTTAATCCACCGGTTTTATCTTTTCTTTAAATGCTTTCGATGCTTGTGGCTGGGAGGCTGCAACAGATGAAATGTTTTGATGATGAAACTTGATGAAACCTCATTTCTAATTTGGTTCTCGAAGGTATGCATCCGCAAGCTTTTCGTTTGCTTGGAACCTTTAAGTTTGAGCAGTTTGACGGTCAAAAGCCATCTCATATTAATAATAAACATTTGTATATATATTTTATTAGAATATTTACTCAAGTAAGTTGAAGCTGTATTTAATATATGATATCAAATTAACCACATAAATACAATTTGACTGTCAAATCATCCTACGCTGTAACATTCTAAGGCAATACTAATTGAGGAACAATTAGTGAAAATATTTGTATACTAGTCTCAATCTGAAATAGCAGCGTGTAATTATTTGTCTGGACCAAAGATCATGTTTCTTCTCTGTGGGAACAGGGTTTCTGGCCCTCATTGAGAAATGGCATGACAACCTTTCCATTCTACCATCGTGCATGTTTAGTCCTGCAGGTAAATAGGTAACGCCAATCTCTTATTGGTGTAGTCTGTTTAAAAAAATACCGGGTGAATCAGATTAAACCTCAAATTGTAATTTATGTAGCCACATTTATTTTTACATGTTTTTTTTTTAACACATGCAGTGGGATCAGTTAGGCCCAAAATTATTGTTCGGATTCATTAGTGTTCAGCGCAGTCAGACCAGGAGGTCACAGTTTAACTCATCCATTGTTGAGGCTTCAGTGGTTCAGGGAGTAAACTTGCTTCACTTTTCATTATTATGAAATTCCTACAAAACAAAAAAGTAAACTAAATCTTTTTACTTTTTTTTTGGCAACCCTTAAAACAAAGTTGTCCATTGTGCCACTTACTTTTAATTGGTCCTTTTCACTAACTGTTTGCTTTCCAGCTAATGTAGTTGGGGGAACGAGTGAAACACAACTCAAGTTGACAGTGAAGAAGTTGGAAGTCTCTTTTCAGCCGTCTCTGTCCACCTTACTTGGAACTTGCTGACTTATTCTGACAGATTGCTTCATCGCTGCTTTGAAACCGTTTTTCCTTTGTAACTCAAAGTACCCACTTCCATGTCCACTTTTTGCAACTCTGACTCATTCTGAGGGTATTCAGTCCCAACTGCAGTCTAAATATATGTGTAGAAAACAATGCCTTTTCTTTTAGATGTAGTTATGTATGTGGTATAAAAACTAGCAACAGCGGATTGAAAAATATATCACAGTAAAGGCTGCAAAAGCACAGAATAACGTCTTTAAAATGCCCACAATCCCATCATTCAACTTCGAATGATATCAACAAAGAGATGTTTACAAATTAAGAAGCACCAGTTAATGCTTTACATTTTTCTTACCTAGCTTTCTGTAGATGTACCATCAGCTGATTGTTTCAGCACTACTTCCCCTCTGATCAACAGTATGGTCACCGTGTTGCGATTGAACATCCTCGGCTGCGATAGTTGGTTGAAGAGCGGTTAACGAGAGTATTGGAGATCAAAGCAGGCGGTAAGACTCCAGATCATTTTACACGAATCCTTTTCACCCTTTTCAAACTCTCATCCTGCCCCTTTTTGAAAAGGTGTCTTTGTGGCTTTTCCCCTCGACAAGATCTTTGGAGCGCGAACACAATGGCTGGCTGTTACCAGATGGTTCTAGTTTTTAGGACCATGACTAGTTTGTCTATCTGCTGAATCAGCCACTCGGGCAGATAGGCCACACTCTCGCAAGCTCTCTTCCACTTCAAAGAGTTTGTTTGTGCAGCCCCACAATGCTGTCGGGTCGATTTAAGCAGCGACTCGGTTGTATTGCCGATGTAGAAAGAAATGTCACCAGGCAAGTGGTGATCATCGTCATTGTTGCATTGAGCAACCACATTCTCTGTTCTCCTCAGGTTAGTGAGGCAGAGAGTGACCTCCTCGCATCACTAAACCGGTGGTTTGGAGCAGCGGCACCTTGCTGTTCCTCCGTCGTCCTCCGTGCAGGTGAAACGGTAGACGAGAGAGGTCTCTTTATTCAGAGTGGATACGCTGTGTCTCATTCCTCATTTATTCCTGTCATTTAACACGACGACCAAGAATATGCCCGGAGGCAAGAAAAACGAAAGAAAAATGTTGGGACTGGATAGGAGCAAAGGAAATGGAGCCTTTTAGTTGTCAGCCCCGCCCCATGCTCGCACATGACAAGTCACTGGCGTGGCTCGTACGTGTCGCTGTGACGGACATCAAGTCCTCTTCTGGTTGCGTTTGTAATGAGGGAAAGTGAGGCCGGGCACTAAAGAAATGCAATTTAAAAAACAGTGTTGTCCTTTTTTAATGCTAAAGAAGTATGGGTGCATGAGCATCCGGCTGCTGGTTTGAATCCCGGATAAGGTTCGAACAAATCGGGACTGTCAAAATAAACGCCAGTGGACCCTCCTGAAGAATCTTCTCTGAATAAATAAAGCTTTAAAGATTACAATCTTAAGCGTGCCCATTTAAGTTTTCACAGGGCAAAGCAAGCTTGGTAGTTGATTTACTCATCGCTATGGTAACCTCCGCCCCTGGCCCTGTTTGGACTGCGACTTGCTAAACACACAGACGTACACAGTCACACTTGATAAACAAAAAAGGAAGGTTCTCGTCCACGAGCTAAAAGTGGCTTTTTGCAGGGGACTTAGCGGCGGCCCGGAGGTTAGAGAATTGAGCTCATGACACGGAGGTTGCGTGTGTTGTCTTGTTCTGGAGCAAGGCACTTAAGCTCCAACCGTCTCCACTGCGGCTGCTCAATGGCCAACGGAGAAGTCTGAGGTTGTGTTCGCCAGCTTGCAGGTTTCAAATGTTTATGAGCGCCGCTGGAGGATTCTGGGCTCTCTGCGTTCATAAGAGAAATCTAAATGTTCCGGCATCGTGCCGCCGTTCTCTCCACCTACACCTGATGTGTTATCATCACTGCTCACAATTTACAACTCAGTCGCGTGACACGACGTACGGTGCAATAATGGGCCATTTACTGAGCACTTAAGCACAGTTAAAAATCAGCGATTGGACGTGTTCCCATTTTATTTGTGATGCCTTTGTGTTTTGTTGTTGTTGTATTTCTTAACTGATCTTAGAGATGTTAAAGAGCAGTGCCATAAAATGCAAAAGAGTCACATGAAGTGTGACTGTTTTTGTCTCGGCACTCAAATGCACCGTAGAACCAGACAGCCGGTCGCACCCACCGGAGTCCACCAGTCATACCAGAAGAAACCAGAACAAGTTGACATTCCTTTGAGACCGAAGCTACATTAAAGTGAAGAACAACACATTCTGCTCTGCGGCGCACAATTGTCGCGATACATCGCACATATGCGAATGACGATTATGCATGAGAGAGCATGTACTATTCATGTACGCGTAATAACTTCCTGCCTGCCCTCTGTTTCTGTTTCCTCAGGTGGATTTGCTTTTGTGTATGAAGCCCAGGACGTGAGCGGTGGTAAAGACTATGCCCTCAAGGTGAGATAAAGGGGTATGTCTAATTAAAGGATCACCTGATCACAACAACAAACTAGGGATGCCCCGATGTGACTACTTCAGTCCCGATACACAGGATTAAGATATTGGTACGAGTGCTGATGCCAGAGTGTATTTAATAAGGCTTTCAGGTTTTCATGCATTAGGCTTCACTTCAACATTGCTTGTTTTCTTAAACCTTAACCCTCTTAAACGCAGAAACAAATCAAAGCTTCAATTTGAATTTAAATTCCAGTACATAATGCATTTAGTATAAACGCATAGACTTAAATTGGACCGATCGGCCCCGTCGTCACTGAGCCCGATGTCCGACGTCGGTGTCGGTGCATTCCCACAAATGCTCTGTGTGCGCTTTTGTTTCAGAGGCTGCTGTCCAACGAGGAAGAGAAGAACAAGGAAATCATCCAGGAAGTCTGCTTCATGGTATCCGTTATCATTTCCAGACCGTGATAAAAAAAGGGATGAGAGGAAGTGTTTTTGTGATGATCAATAAGCAGCCTTTCTGTTTTCTGAGAGCGACATGGGACAGAGGCGAGTTGATCCGTCACCCGTCACTTCACGAGGCTTCTCACGGTCGTACGCCGTCATTACGAGATCGCTCGAAGTTTACTGGCAACACCGCACAACACGGGACTAATATATGTTTACAGGGTTTAACCTTATAACAACATCGTGGTTTCATAATGACAGGCGAGCGTTGTGCGATTCGTTGCTTTATAGCTCGTCATGTGTTCATGCAACTAAATGTCCAACCACCGAAGCATCCACTTTCCTTCAATGTCACTGGAGGAGATTTATTTAATGTGACCGGTTTTATCAATGAGATCGCTCAGTCAGTGAAGGGAAGTAAAACTATTTCTTTTAAAGCACTGCAGCTTAAATGCTGGGACATCTCAATGGTGGTTTCATGCTGTGTAGCGCATAGTGAAGGCACGGGCCTCTTCGAAAGCAGCGCTGTACCACGGCAACATTTTGTGTTTTTAGAAACTTCATTATTTGCCTAATGTTGCCGATGAGGCAGGACAAGGTAGTCTGAAGTCAGCCAACCATTATTATAATGACTTTGTTGTCACTGGTTGACCAGCAACCTACTGGGCACTTTTAGAAAGCAGCGTCTCCTTGGAGGCTTTGCTGTGCGTCAAAGTGAATGGCAGAGTAGGTCTGTTTAAATAGTTTCACATGTAAATGGTCGTGATGAGCGATTTTTAAAACTCACTGTTTACTTCATCATACGCAACACCATACAAAGGGGTTGGTTGACTGTGGACCGGCTGACCTGGAGCCATGCTCGATGCTGTGTGTTCCTTGACCTGCTTGCTCTCTAGAAAAAGCTGTCGGGTCACCCCAACATGGTCCAGTTCTGCTCCGCTGCTTCCATCAGCAAGGAAGAGTCTGACACCGGACAGGCCGAGTTCTTGATCCTCACCGAGTTGTGTAAAGGTAACTTCACGTTCAGACACCTTTTTATTTATTTTTTCCGCACTTAAAAAAAAGGGGGGGGGGTCTTCTTCCTCTCTTTGTTTACTTCCTGGTGATTTTAATTGATGTCGGGTCCATTCCCTCGTCACTTTGAAAATGCACTCATGATGAAACGGTTTCCTGTCTGCGGCCTTTCTACTTCCTGCTCTACTTCCTTTCGGCTCGGTCTGACTGTTAATTTACAACCAACTTTTGTTGTCATTCATATATTCCAGCTTTATTTAATAAGGCAGCCTTACTTCCCCATGAAAAAGATGCATCAACACCATTCATTAATTTATTGGTGTGAAGCACCTTTTCTCTTCTCTCATTCACTTGTTTTAGTGCACGATGCTTTTATCTGTCCCATATTATCCCAATTGCATCTGACAATATACAATCGATAGATAAAAATGTTTTAAAAACATCTGTGTTGCGACGGGTGTTGACGAATGGCCTTTTCATGAATGTCTCTGCTTTGCGCCTCAGGTCAGCTGGTGGAATTTATAAAGCGGGTGGAGCAGAGGGCGCTCCTGTCATGTGACACTGTGCTGAAAATCTTCTACCAGTCGTGCCGCGCCGTGCAGCACATGCACAAACAGAAGCCGCCAATCATCCACCGGGACCTCAAGGTCTGTTGGTCCTTGGCAGTTTGGATGAATGAACGACATCTCAAATGATGACGTATCCATAATATCATCATAACATAACTACACCGTTTGACTGCAATGTGTATCAAATGAAGACGATTCTGCAATTTAAAGCCTAATTTACGTAAATGATGGGCTGTTATGATTACTAACTGGTTATTTAAATGTATACTGATAAACATGCAAGCTCTCTGCTCACTTGATATGTTGCAGATTGAGAACCTTTTGATTAGTAACCAGGGCACCATCAAGCTCTGTGACTTTGGCAGCGCCACCACGGTGTCGCATTACCCCGACTACAGCTGGTCGGCACAGAAGAGGTCCATGGTGGAGGATGAGGTGCACGCACACGCACACGCACACGCACACATACACATCAGTCACGGGTCATCTCAACAGGGCACTTCTTAGACAGTCATGTTCTTTCGTATAATATTTAAATTGTCTTTCATAAAGTTTTGCATTAACATTGCACACAAGACCATTTATTATTTTAGTTGAGGCACTCTTAGTTTTATTCCTGAGTGCATAAGTATCTTCAATTGAAAGAGGGACAAACGGATTGATTATTACAGTGACAACATTGACGGAAGCCAGGAACCTTTGATTGAATTAACAGCTCGAGGTTCAGGAAGCACCGATCAATCTAGTTAATTATATTTATTCCATTAACACACACACACACACACACACACTGCCACAGATGACCTCAGGATGCCAGTTTCTAAATGTAATAACCTACCCGGCACCTGTTTTCAGGCTCGTAGCACAAAATAGACGCTCTAGTGAAGATCTTTTTATGATGGAAATATTGAGGTGGGCAGGTGTTTAGCTTAAATTTGAATATTTATTTTTTAGAAAGCATGCTGAGCTCGTCTCTATGGAAACATATGTTGGTTTCTTTTCCATAAAAATAAAAAAAAGAAATCGGATCAAAATGAATACATTACGAGGCAGGAAGTGAGCCTAGCTGGATAAGTTGGCTCTGGTTTGATCTACTGCAGGACCCCACAGTGGTCCCAACAGCTGATTTGAGTGCGTTTTCTTTGTCTTGTAGATTACGAGGAACACCACTCCAGCGTACCGAACGCCAGAGATGATCGATCTCTACTCCAACTTCCCCATCAATGAGAAGCAGGACATCTGGGTCAGAGCATGTGCCTTTTTTAAATGTCACACCTCATCCAAGACGACGATCAAAGATCAAAACGTGCAGTTTCCTGTTCGGTTAAAGACAGAGCTCAAAGCGAATTTATTTAGTTTCCAGGCCTTAGGCGTCAGTCTTTTCAGGTTGTCTTCCGACAATGTTTTGTTTACTTCTCGCTTTGCTTTCTTTGCTGTTCATGAACAATGGGGGCTTGAGAGTTTGTGTTTGTCTTCATTTCCACGCAGGCCCTGGGCTGCATCCTCTACCTGTTGTGTTTCAAGCAGCACCCGTTCGAAGAGGGGGCCAAGCTGCAAATCGTCAACGGGAAATACTCCATCCCTCAGAACGATGTCAAGTACACTGTGTATCACAACCTCATACGTACGTACCTCCAGGCTGTGTCTTCTACTCTCTGCCTGCCCCTTTCCTTCTTCCATCCCTCGATTTCTCTCTCCTCTCGCCCACAAGACACAGTTTGGGATAACACCTTTTAAACATAACTTTCATATACATACAGTAGAGATAAAAGCCATGACGAGCACCAGCAGTACCTTGTTCCGGCTAATGCAGTCGGGTTAAACAATGTCACCTGCTGGAAAAGGTACATCGGTATATTCTCTGCAAACAGTGGCGCAAAAACACATAGACACTACATCAGAATTATTTAAATAGTACATTTGAGTTTTTGTCATTCTTCACATTGATTGCTGTTTGTGTGATTAATGACTTCTCTTTAAATAATTAGTAATATTCATCCTTGATCGCCCTATTTAAAAGTCAATTATATATCTGTTGTCAATGTCTTCAACTGTCTGTCTGTCAGATTTTTAACATCTCCTCCTCCTCCTCAGGTTCCATGTTGAAGGTGAACCCAGAGCAGCGTCTGTCCATTACAGAGTTGGTGAACCAGCTCCAGGAGATAGCAGCAGCTCGCAACGTCAACTCCAAGTCCCCCATTACCGAGGTGTGTGTGGGGTTGTGTTCAGGGCGGTTGCTGTTCTAGATATATCTCGTATTCATATTATGAAGGAGAGTAAAATATTGTTGTTCGCCATCAAGTTGTTCTGCTATCATTGGCACAGAGGCCTTTGCCCTGCGGTGCGGCTCCGACGCCGTTCGTGGTGCTATTGAGCTGCTGAAAAGTCATTGGGTTCGTGATTGAGGTTAAATTGCAGACCGATCTTCAGAAAGCATCTCCACTGAAATGGAGCCACATGGTGGCAGAGGCTGATGAATCGGGCCAGGAGACGAGGGAGAATGCATTGGAAGGTGCTATCCTGACCTCCTCACTGTTTACTATTGACTTCTGCCTCAGGCATCAGCTTTGAGGAGGTGACGACTTTCACCAAGTGCCTTTTGGAGTAAACAAGTTGATTGGTTGGGACACAATCTCAGCCTGTGAAGAGGCCATTGACAGGCTGAGGCTGTGTGTGTGTGTGTGTGTGTTCTCTGAAATTGCACTTGCTCAATCTCTCATCTCTCACACACACAGTGGCGGGCTCAACGGAGGCTGTATTCTCTTTCCCAGGCTCCTCTCTTCCCAGCTGACATGGCCCGAAGAGACAGAGGTGGAAAATTGATGTAGCTAAAATTCAGAAAACAAGCATAAAGTGATGCCAACGCTTTAGTAGTAAAGCAGTATTTTTGGTGGCAGAGTGAATTGGAAAGGACAACATTGGTTTGTGGGTTTTTTTTTTCCCTCGCACCCACAGTCGCTAATTCTGCATAATCAGATTTAAGATTACAGTCAAGGTTTTGGAATAGAAAAGCATGGTGGCTGACAGACTAAGCCGCCGCAGCCTCTAATGATTCTTAAACACAAAATCCTCCTACTTAACACAAAATCCGCGGTTGTGATTTAACAGAAGGGAAAGCTGATTTCCATTTGAAAAACCTCCCAGTTTTACAGTGATTCTTCCATCTTCCTGCAGCTTTCTGGTGTGCAATGTACACATCGCTGATTGTATCGATGAGCCAGTGTATGTATTCTGAATCACATTTATCTCAGTAAAAAATGAATAGGAAGAGAAGTTTTTAAAGCATGTTTTTCTTATGTATGTTATGCTTTTCTTGTAACCACTGAAGGAAATTCTGTTGTTCCTGTGCTTCAGTACACGCACACACACACACGTTTATGCCATCGCTCTGAATCAATTAGTAAAGTGAAGCCCTGACTTCTTCTGTATCCCAACTAATTTCTGACCAAGCGGAATCCTGATAAGGTCGCTAAATGTGTGCAGAGTGAAGGCATATTTGTTGATCGCTGATCTGATTAGGCTTAAGAAGGGGTTCCCTGCTGGACATAAAGAGATTATAATCCTCCACCTTCTGCTGGCTCTCCTCCTCCCTGCTGCTTCTCGGTGCAGGCATATGAAGAGGCAGACTGTAAGATGGAGCCGAGAGGAGGGAGCGCGCACAACTTGTGAAGGAAGGGCGCAGACATGAGAGTGAAACACAGAAGACATCTCTGAGGGGAGGCGAGACGCCGTCTGGCTGCTTTAACGCAGACACAGACGCTCCTGTTCACATCTGGAAACATTATTCATTCTGAAATATCGAAAGTGTTCCGATTGCTTCTTTTTTTAAACTGGTGATTCAGAATTTTGGGGCAAGACCTGTTGCGCCACACTCAGGATTTGATCGATGCTTTTTTCTCTGTGCCTCTCTTCGTGGTACCCTGACCAGTTTTGATTTTTGTTCTTTGCTGGAACAGAATTGTATATATTTCTTTCATTTTTTTTTTTTTTTTCCAGGAAGTTTTATTTTTAACATCTGAGGCAAATCCTCAAGGGCTGGCTGTTTTCTTGTCCTCAACCCAGTCCTCGTTGTGTTGACTTATCTGTGACGATGTTGACTGCGTACCACTGTTGGCGTCCGGTGTATGACGGCTATGAATGTCTGCAGCTGCTGGAGCAGAACGGAGGATTTGGCAACAACGGAGCCCAGCCGCCCATGCAGATCCACAACGTCCAGAACACCTCGGGTAACGGCTCTCTCTGGGTTTGTTTTATAGTGGTCATTGATTTCAACCAGTCATTGCTTTGCTGAAGGACCACCAATACACCTAGAAGCAACCTTTGATATATCCATCTGCTGCAACCTAACTCCACTTTGTTACTTAGAAACAGCCATGCAGATGTTTTTGAAATGGTTCTTCTGAGGTGTGGCTGAGCAACACGCTTAATTTCACTTAACTAAAACATCTTCTAACCTCCACACACACACACACACACACCCCAAACGGCACCCATCGACATAAGTAATCTGGTTAGTTCACCGATGACAATCCAAACTAATAAAGCTCCTCAATAGAGGATGTCAGTGCCATGATCCTCATATGCGTTACAGGTTGAGGTGAATGTTTTTGATTTCTGAAGCGGATTAAAGCAAAGTATTAATTGATAATTCTATTATTATGATATCTAAATTAAAATTCAGAGTACAAGCTAAAGGTAACTGTTGAGAAAATAATATATATATTTTTTCTTTTTCTTTATAATCGCCACTTCTATCTAAATGAGGGTAAAAGGCTTTTCTATATATACAAACAACTATACATCGACTACCATCCATTAAGAGGATTTCTGCACAGCCAGTCAACCATCTGTCAAAAGGCCCGAATATGTTTGTTATTTTCCTTGAGTCGCTCCGGTCCTCCTATCCATCCATACGATCAGATCTGGCCGATACATAATGTTCAGTCATCTGCCTGTTGTTGTTGTTGTATCTCAACATCTGGCAGCTTCACCAAAGCTGAAAGCAAGTGATTTACCTCTAGTCAGTCATTTATTGTAGCTTATTCAGGTGCATTCATTTGATTTTGATTTTAAAAATGCAAATAGCAATGTGCCCACTGTTTCATGCTATGACAATGTCCGTCTGAAAATCTGTAACTTCACAATTCTCTCTTTTCCACCCATGACGCCTGTAGGCATCTACGACCCTGATCAGTCGGGCAGCGGCCTCCTGGATATCTTAAGGGGTGGAACAGAGCGCTTCCTGACCAACATAAAGGACACTTCCTCTAAGGTCATCCAGTCAGTATCCAGGTAGGGTGCTCCAACCTTGTTATCATGACTATCATTGTTCTATTTACCCTTTTTTTTTTGGAACACCTTTCAGTCTTAACCTTTCATGTAGTCGTTCACATCATTACACATCAGTCGGCACTCAATGGGCTTTTGATCACCTGACACGTGTCGCTGAATTGATCTCATGAGTCACAAGATGTCTAAGTTACCTTTGGAGTTGACTGAGCACGCGGTTTAACTTTTCACATTTTACACGGGCTACTTTCACTTATTATATGCGTTACTTATTTAACGGAAATAAATCCCACCATTGTATTGGCAATCATTTATTGAAATGTGATGATTGAGGGGGCAGGGAATCATCAGCTTTCTATATAATATAAATGTATTTTATTTAAAATACGGTTTGAATTTGTTGTATTGACACCCACTAAATGGCATAACAGATGTTTTTAAACAATACTGTTTGCCAGTTTCATCACTGTTGCATTCATCTAGAGTAAATGTAGATGATAGCACACCTGTAAATTGTCTTCATAATCAATCATGCTCATACCTTCCCTGCCCCCAGATTTCCTTTTTTTTTTTTTTTTTAAAGGAACATTTTGCTTCTCGGTTCTCGGGAGGACTTTTGTTGTTGTTTTTAATTGTGACTCCCAGGAAATGACACACCTTTTGTTTTTCATGTTATCACTCTTTGTTGTTCTAAGACCAACCGCTGGCATGGCCAGTGGATGGTGGGATTAATCGAGGTACCCTTTGCTGCGACGATGACATCATCATTGAGAATGATTGTTGATGTTGAGAGCCAGCCTCCGTCACTAATCTGTATAAATGAGTTGAGAACCAGCAAAGTGTTCCTTTTTAAAAGCCACTCCATCCATATCTTTCATTTGATTATTCTTTCATTGGTTTGTTCCATTTGTTTGGTAGTTTTGTTTATTTTGTTGTTTCTTTTCTCTGTCCCAATCCCTCATGGTCCCCACTATGTCCATCACCTAGCAACCCAAGGTATATATGGGTCGGGGAAGTGCGTTAACTCATGCGTCGCTCTGTGTGCTCCCGTAGTTTATGTTTGAATTTAGAGGAAGACCCCCCCCCCCCGACTAAGCCTTTTGCTGTGCCGTGTCCACTTGCTAATCCTAACATCACACATACAATAATTCCGTTGAATGAATGCAGAGCGTGGCGTGAACGGAGAGAAGAGTATTGTTAGAAGAGTGAACGACGGCGCCGGGTGATTGGAAAGTGATATCGCTCGCTGCCAAAGCCAGTGGAACACGGTCTCCATGAACGGGCCAGTCTGAGCTGATGCTGGGGGAGCAGCGGAACCCTCTTGCTTGAGAGGCATCAATGCAAAACAACTCTTTATGAAGTTAAATGCCGGAAAGCAGGGCAACTGCATCATCACAAAACATTTTAAGTTTAGTGGTCTTTAAAATGCAGCACCTTGTCATATCGATCATATAGTTAACATATAGTTTATTTTTTATTTTTTTTACTTCTAGCTGTTTTCAAGCGGACTTCCTCCATAGGTCTATTCAGATGGTTCCCAACCTTTTTTAGTCTGATGTAACCTCTTGTACCTCCTCGATACTTCCATTATGTTCAACCATTACTTTAAACTCACTATTTCCAACAGTTCATCCATTACTTTGAGCCACGTCCAATTCAACAAGAAACTATCACTTTAAGCTCACTGAACTATCTTTCTTAACCATTAGTCCATTAAATTGAGCAAACAATTTGAATTATACTTTTAGGTATCTCTTTATCACTTTAAATGTCTCTGATCACTTCCCAACTTTTCATGCACTTGCACCACACGGCTTTCAGACGTTATTTATTCATAAGTCATCATCATTTTTTATTTATTTTCAAAATAAGTCAAACTATTATCTTTCCCACGTACCCCCGAGCGACTCCAGATGATCTCCTAGTTGAGAATCACTTTCCTTTATGTGAATGCGTGTCTGGTCATTTAATGTAATATCCCACTGCTAACAAAATCACCATTTGCAGCAATATGTGTCCGAACCAGCACTTCCTATCTGTCCTGACACCATACAGATACAGTTGAGTGTCATCAGCATAGATGGATTAATTTCCTTGCTTGGCCTCCAGGTTATTGTGTGTACTCATAATTAATATTCAGTGGGAATCATTTGGCGTTGTCATTGCCCCCATATGATTTATTTTGCTATATATGTAGCCTACTTTCTACATCGATTAACTACCAAGGAGCTTATTGGCAGCGATGATCCTCTGAGAGGTATTCCCATGCACCAGCAAGCATCTGCCAGAAGCATGTGCCACATTAAAAAACTGAGAAAACAACAAACTTGTTGGGTCTAATCTGCATGATTGTGGGACTGCCGTCACTAAAGTAGGTTGAACATCTGGAGTTGCCCATTCGGACATCGAATAGTAACAGTCATATCAGCATACCGGAAATAATACAAGGCTTCCTTTTTTTCTGAACCAGTTTGTGTGATCAAGCTGTTAATTGGCTATATTTGTGTCTCCCAGACAATCAAACGGTTAATATAATATTCTATTTCTTGTTGTGAATTATGTTTTTCCTCCCTATATCGACTCTTTTCCATAAGTGCACTTGTATCTCCTCTTCCAGCTACGCCAAAGGGGACCTAGATATTTCTTACATCACCTCCAGAATAGCAGGTAGGCATAACACCCTTCAAAAAACGTAATTCTACATGTTTAACCCTCTCTTACTTCATAACGTTGTCAATCAAGGTATTCTTTTATACTACATGATGAGGGTCATTTTTTAGAAAGGGATAAAACGTTGATGTAATAGTTACACGTGTGTGTGTGTGTAGTGATGTCTTTCCCAGCAGAGGGGGTGGAGTCGGCGATAAAGAACAACATTGAGGACGTCCGTCTGTTCCTGGATTCACGTCATGCTGGCCACTACGCCGTCTACAACCTCTCCAAACGATCCTACAGGCCTTCTCGGTTCCACAACAGGGTATGGAGTGTGTGTGTGTGTGTGCATGCACCTGGATGCATAACTGTCCCTTGTCTCAGTGTGGATATGTCATTGCGGTGTGTGGATTGTTTGTTGATTGTCACTATAATGCATGGGTTTATTATTGCTAAAGTAATTGCTCTTGTGAAAGCAGAATTATCTTTTCACTCGCGTGCGGCTACACGAGGTTCCCGTTGTGCTTAGGGGTGTGTCTGTGTTTGCAGGTTTCAGAGTGTAACTGGCAGGTGCGCCGCGCCCCCAACCTGCGCAGCCTCTTCAGTGTGTGTAAGAACATGCATCTCTGGCTCAAACAGGACCAGAGGAACATCTGTATCGTGCACTGTCTGGTAAGTAACGGAGGCCGAAGATGACTTGGGCCTTCACGCATGCTCCGATCAGGGGAGAGGTCACGGCTCCAGTCAATGAGGAGGAGGAGGATGGCGACACCTGCAATATCCTTAATTGTTGCCGCCCCTTTTTGTCTCTGCAGGACGGCAGGGCGGCGTCGGCGGTGGCCGTTTGCTCCTTCCTGTGTTTCTGTCGCCTTTTCACCACGGCGGAGGCTGCCGTCTACATGTTCTCCATGAAACGCTGCCCGCCTGGCATCGCACCCTCACACAAGAGGTAGACTGATCCTCGACGACCCCGACACGTCCACGGTTTACAAAAGCTGAGAATACAGGAGCCTGACCTCGCGGTTTTTGTTGCATTGTTGCAGGTATATGGAGTATATGTGCGACATGATGGCAGAGGAGCCAATCGTCCCCCACAGCAAGGCCATAATAATTCACTCCATCGCCATGACGCCCGTGCCGCTGTTCAACAAGCAGCGCGCCGGCTGCCGGCCGTTCTGCGAGGTCTACGTCGGAGACGAGAGAGTCCTCACCACGTCGCAGGAGTACGACAAGATGAAGTGAGTTTGTACGCGCTCGAGAATGACGCTCGGCTTTCCCGACGTCAAAGGAATAAAAAATACAAAACGATGTTCCTACTAATCATCGGCGCGCTCGCTCGTTCCAGGGATTTCAAGATGGAGGATGGAAGAGCGGAGATTCCCCTCAATGTGACGGTCCAGGGAGATGTGCTGGTGGTGATCTACCATGCCAGATCGACACTGGGAGGACGTCTGCAGGCCAAGGTACACACACACACACACACATACACACACATGCATAAGTGCAACACACGTCAGCTGTCAGCACATTCTTGACAAATAAAAGCTTATTTCCACCTCTAACATGTTCCAGATGGCATCCATGAAGATGTTTCAGATCCAGTTCCACACGGGCTTCGTCCCCAGAAATGCGACCACTGTCAAGTTTGCCAAGTAAGTACTCCTCTTTTAGAAAGACAATGCTTTCAACTGAACAAGATCAGTCACCCAAAGAGTCGCCTTTCTCATTGCCTGTTCAATAATATCAACTCTTATTTTTCTAATTAACTCTTGAAATGCACTCCCTCCATAAGTTCCTGTTTCCAATCTGTCTGTTGTGCTGCCAGGTATGACCTGGATGCCTGTGACATCCAGGAGAAGTACCCAGACTTGTTCCAGGTCAACTTGGACATCGAGGTGGAACCCAGAGACCGACCCAGCACCAAGACCCCTCCCTGGGAGGGCTTTCAAACCAAGGGCCTCAACCCCAAAATCCTGTTCTCCTCTCGCGACGAGCAGCAGGAGATCCTCAGCAAATTTGGTAAGTGCCATTGCTTTGTTGAAGCCGGGCTCTGGGGTGAGGAATGTTACGCTTCTCCATCCTTCTGTTGCTCAGTTCACGTGTGTATATATATATATATATATTAGGGCTGTCAATCGATTTAAAAAAATTAACTAATTAATCGCACATTTTGAAATTCATTAATCGCAATTAAAAGTTCATTCTTTTTAAAGACCAAACTTCACACATAGCTGTGTTTTCAAAGAGGCTCCTACATATACAGTGCCAGCGAGGTATTTAATATTGTGGATGATAAATTGTTTCTTCAGTGAAACATCAGATTCGTAAAAAAAAAGAAGTTTATTGAGACCCCATTGGTCCTGTCATCTTTAACATTGAACAGCAGCAGAACCAGTGGCTTTGGTAACTGACTGACATTCAAATATGTCACGTTAACCCTCTGGAGGCTGGGCTCATTTTATAAATTTTACAAAAAAATGTAAATTCACCTTTTAAAGGCGTTTGCATGTGACACACCCCCACGTGTTCTACATCAAACATTCTAGAACAATCTCAGCTCTATTCAATGAGGCTCAGTTGTCCTGGTGCCGTGTTCTCTGCTCTCTGACTGACAGGCTGCTATAGAGCCTCACCTGTAAGGTTGGAGGTCCTTTGTGATTTACTGAGTGTTCATTGGTTGTTTTTTTCCCAAAATGTTGACAGACAAACGGATTGACCAATCAGGGTGAAGGTTTCGTGTGACGAGTTCTTTCCGCGCCGCGTCACCCGACACGTCGCCCTTCGTTCCTCTGTGTATCAGAGGGGGAGACGGGAGGAAGGAGCGGAGGAGGAAACCCGACTGATTCATCCACGAGTTTAAACTGATTTCTGCTCCTTATTTTCGCGGAGAAATAATTGTTTTAAAAACGGAAACAGTGTTAAACCGTACTGCCGCGGTTTGACACTCAGTTTGAGTGTAAAAACTTCAACGAACACCGGAAGTAAACAAAGTTGTGTTAACGCGGCCAAATTAATCGCATAGATTAACGCGTTAACGCTGACAGCCCTAATATATATATATATACCGGACATCTTGCTTTCTTTTCCGCCTTCAAGCCCACTGAATGTATGTTTTTTTTTTTTTTTCTTCTAATTCACACATTAGACTAAAATGAAAACATTTCTCACTCCAGGTAAGCCTGAGCTGCCTCGTCAGCCGGGGTCCTCTGCATTCTATGACTCCGAGTTGCCCCAGCCGGCTCAGACCCCAGAAGTCTCTAATGCGACAGAAGTGGAATCCCCTGTGAGCACCGATGGCAACGCCAATAACTTTTTCCAGACACTGGATTGGGAAGGTACTCTACTTGCAATAATACTCGTGAAAATCATCTCGATTTCGCATCCTTAGTGTTCCAGTTATTGCCCTCCGTTTCAACAAAGGCCTCGGTGCGACGTGCATTTTCCCAGACAAGATTGAAACCATAAAACCCTCCAGATAAAGTGCCTTAAAAGTTCCACTGACCATCTTCTTGCATCTGTAGATGTGAGCGCCGCTCAGGATGCCTCAGACAGTCAAGGAGGGGGATCCATGAATGACCAGGAGGACCTAAGTGATCAATCAGAAGGAGAGTCCTACCCTTATTCTGCCCCCGGTGGGGAGCCGCTGTCACGTGACCCCAGCGAACAGCTGTTTGATGCGGACTTCCAGGTGCGGAAAGTGATGAAGTTGGATGGTTGATTATATAAATATATTATATTTTCCTTTTTGTAATGCACCCTGAGTTTCATGAAGTAGGAATTATGTTATTCCTCCAGCATTCCATTATTTTTTCCTTTTTCCTTCCAGAGCTCCCCTCCTGCCGCCCAGGTATCACCGCTCGGGGACACAGCTGACCTCCTGGGGTTGAACGCTGACCCTTCCATGTCCTCGACCTCCTCCTCTGTGCCGCATCATGGAGTCCAGGGAGGAATGAAAGCGGCCTCCAGCAACAGCGACCTCCTCAACGACCTGTTTGCCCCCCCTGCTGGTCAGATAGGAGCAGTGCAGGACGACTTGTTCTTCAGCGGGCCGGCCACATCCGACTCAAAATGTGAGCGCAGGGGCTTAATATGCTGACTGCACTGTTGCTTAAGTTCTCCGTGATGCATTCTTCGCCCTCTTATCTGCAGCCATGGACGACCTGTTTGATCCATTTGGCATGGCGTCCGGCTCCGGTGTTGACGCCACCGTGGGTTCATCTCGGCAGGACTCTGGACCGGACCTGTTTGGAGACTTGTTGGGTTCTGATAGTTCCGCTCACAGTAACCCTGCTCCAAACACGAGCCACTTCAACCTCAGTAAGTACATCAGCTGCTGTGATGCCACTCTGCGTCCCAAAAGTCATCTTGGATTTGATGGACAAACAATTCTTGTGTTACATTCCACCTTCTTTATTGAAAACTAAACTTACTTGGCGATACTCTGGATGATTTTGTCTCGACAGATAAACTGGTGAGTGATGCCCCTAAGATGACATCATCAGCCAGCCAACCGGACCTGCTGGGTGGATGGGACAGCTGGGCAGCCGGCACCTCGACGAGCATGAGCGCCACCGCTAGCAAACCCAGCTACACCAACACAGGTGAGCGAGGGAACTGAAATGTAGAGGTGTGTGGTTGACAGGACATATGAGTGGTCAGTTTCTATACTCGCATATTCTGACTTTCTGTAGCTCCCGGCGTGGCATCGATGTCGAAGGCCAAGTCTCAGACCTTTGATCCTTTTGCCGACCTGGGAAACCTGAGTTCCAATTTAGCAGGTAAGAGACCTGCTCAGATATCCACTGTGTGCAATGATCTGAAACGCCCTTAAAAGAGAGAAACGAATACACTTATGAGCTCGTGAATCTATATATTTATCATGAATTAATGTTTTTGCAGGTTCCTCCAGCAGCAATTTCTCAGAGCCGCCTTTCCCAGCAAAAGCTTCATCCTCCTCTGGGAAACCTCAAGCCCAGCCCTGGCAGTCCGGGAGACCCACCGCAGCCCAGAGCAAAGCCTGGATGGCCGGATCGGGACCCGGGACGGCACCTAAAGCCTCGCCTGCCTCTCAGTCTGCAGGCGCGCTGCCCACCAAACCCAACTACAACCTCAACTTCACCAGTGTCATCGGTGGGAGAGAGGAAAGAGGAGCTCGTGGGCCTGGTTTCGGTAAGCAGCATGAGTATAGGGGGAAGGATTAGTTTCAGGAGTTGGGGGTCTTCCATTTATTCCTCAAATACAGCTCACAGAAATGTTATTAGTTTGTAATCTTTCTTGACGGTATCGTATTGATTCTCTGTTCTGTATCGTGGTGCAAACTCGACTTGGGAATTGAGTTGACACTCCCTTCCCGTGTGCTGTGTTACGACGCAGGCCCCAAGCCGAAGGTCAAGGTGGATGATTTTGAGGACCTGCTGTCGACTCAGGGCTTCGCCTCTCGGCCGGATCGGAAGGGACCGAGGACCATCGCTGAAATGAGGAGACAGGAGCTCACGAAGGATATCGATCCGCTTAAGTTACAGGTGACCAACTAAATGCACGAGCACAGCGCACGTTACGCGCTGAGAAACGCATTCCTTGGTGGGTGAAATTAGGGCTGCAAGTAACTATTATTTAAATAATCGATTGATCTGTGGATTTATCGAACATTAATTTCCAACCCTTTATTCAAAAACAGAACTTGAAAACCTGAAAAGGGCCGTGGCTTATCTCCGTTGCTTTGCTCCGTGCAAACTGTTATCATCTCCTTCATCCACCGCGGAAGAATGAACCACTAGTTCTGCTTTATACTTGTTGAGGACGTCCCACAAACGTCGTAACATCTCTGCGACTTTCTGAGTCCCGTAATAATCACGCGACACCGATAAAGAAATTCGTTGCCAACTGTTCTAATAATGGATTTTTATTGAGTCGTTGTTACAGCCCTAGATGAAATATGGAAAGTGAAAGAACAGTGCTTGTCTGTCCGGCATGCCCTCCACTGAGGTGCCCTCGGACCAGGACCGTAGCCCCCAGTGGTTGACCTGGGCAGCTCCCACTTGTTAAAGTGTGTGAACAAAAGAACAGAGCGCTTTGAGAACCAACTAGGAATAGATAACGAGGGAAAATGTGATTTTAAAGTGTTAATTACTCACAAAATACTCTGTCCACTGTTTCATGCGCCAGACGATTTTACGCTCACAGAATTAGGAATGAGTCTCCGTCGGTGATACTCGGCGCTGTGCCTCTCTTTCATGCTACAAGTGGTCACGGTTTATTTAATTTGGTCACGCTGCAGATCCTGGACTGGCTCGAGGGGAAGGAGCGCAACATCCGAGCGCTGCTGTCGACTCTGAACACCGTGCTGTGGGAGGGGGAAACCCGCTGGAGGCCTGTGGGCATGGCGGACTTGGTGTCCCCGGACCAGGTGAAGAAGTACTACAGGAAGGCCGTGCTGATCGTCCACCCGGATAAGGTGCAGGACAACAATTAGAAACATTGCAACCCTTCATCTTAACTGTCCTTTTATTATTTATTAATAGGCAAACGTGTTCTCTCTCCTCTCCTCTCGCTCCGCAGGCAACGGACCAGCCTTATGAACATTACGCCAAGATGATCTTCATGGAATTGAACGACGCCTGGTCAGAGTTCGAGAACCAGGGTTCCAAAGCACTCTTCTAAAACCCTGGTCTGGATCCCAGCTGAACCAGACCAGACCGGACTGGCTTTGGCCTAACCAAACAGGGGTTAGACTGGGCCAGATTGGACAGGACTGAGCCCACATTGGGCCTTAGCCTCTGAGAGGTGTCCTCTCTAGCATTCCCTTCACTCCCTCCTTTTACTTTCTTCTGTTTCTACAGTCAAGGAAGAAGACCTTTTTGCCTCATGGTCTGCCGGCTGCTGGGGAAAGGTCCTCACTGGCTCATAAACAGCCGGTCAAATAAACAATGTGATAGTTCTTACACTCACTGCCTACCTGTACAACTGCCTGAGTGGTGCTGCAAACATCTGGAGGGAAGAATGGGTGACAATCACATGAAGAAGACGGAACGGGAGGGGGGGAAATAAATTAGAATAACACGAGCTGATTATCTTGACGGTGGTGTTCAGATAGAAAAATATTCCATAAAATGCTGGTAACTTTTGGCTGGGGCTGGTATGGTTGTCCTTTGTGCCTGGCACACAACAACCAGTCATTCTGCTGACTGAACTTAGCTGTACATTTTTCAGCATGATCTGGAAGTATTGTTTTTAAAGCTTTGTTGCCTCAAAGAATAGTGAATGTTGCAGATGAATCATAGTCAACCAGCCACCGCAACCGATGAACAAAAAAAAAAGAGGAAGAATCCTCTAAAATCTCCACGAGGATTCTGAAGCTTGATCTGTTGATAATACTCATTATTGTTTGGAGTGCTCCTGCTGCACCTTTTGGGGTCAACAGTCGGCTGGGTTTGTTGTTGAGACCATTTCCTCTTCAAAACAGACGAGCCCATTGCCTGCTGAACACGACTACTGCTGCTTCTACCGTTACAGTTCCTGCTACACACACACACACACACACACACACACACTACTCAGATTGATGTTGAGACCTGCATCCCAAGCTGCTGACGAAGGAGCTGAGCTGGTTTCGATGCCCCATATAAACCTGAGCGGGCCGTCTGTTGTTTTTGAAGTGCTCTTTTTAATTCCACCCACTCAGGCTATATACTGTGTAGCTAACCGCATGCTCTCCCACACCTCCAACCAACGGTGGGTCGGTGTGTGCGTTTGATTTCAAAACCAGGGTAGTCCAAAGGGGGGGGGGCGGGGGGGGCTCTTTTATTGAAGTGCTCTTTCTCTCTTTTTCTTTTTCTAGTAGCAGAAGCATAAAGAGTACCGGCCGGACGACGCTGGACGGCTGCGCTCACACTGCTCGTTGCTTTTGAGCATCTCCATCAGTCGTTAACCCCTCCCCTTTGTCTCTGTAAGCCCCCCCACCCCCTCAACGCCTAGTTCAGTGGACATTTTTACGTCAGTGCATAGGAGGAGATTACAAAGTGAAGGAATGAAAAGAGATTACAGCGCTTAGTTTGACTCTTTCTTGTATTATTCTTTTCTTTTTTTTTCTTCTTGGGTGTTCATTCCGTACTTTACGCTTTTGTCAGAAAATCATCACTTCAGTGTAAATATACAAATATTATCATCCATCAAGTGGCTTTGTTAAGATTACAGCCTGGGTTATTGATGTGTTGTCAACGGTGTGAATGCTCGTGTGTTTCTCTGGGGGAAGATAATGAAACCTTTTTGGACATCATGCGTTCTCTTTGTCGAAAATTACATTCTTTTCTTTCTTAATTTAATTATTTTCCGCCTCTCCCACACGTCAAACTAATCTTTCCACTTTTTTTAATTTTACATTTTACCTCATGGACCAATCAAATCACTTGTTTTCTTATTTATTATTTGTTTTTTGGGGGGAGGGGGGCGGGTTTGCAGGTTCTAATGAAATGTATTCATGCTTATTGATGGCACAAGAAAAAATCTAGAGATAATATATAAGAGGAATGTTTTGAGTGAAAGTTGTTGGGTTGATCACAGCGAGTCTCTTTGTGGCTGTTTTCATTCCAAAGCATTTATTATTACCAATTTGCTTTTTACAAATATATCCCCTCATTACACATAGTTTGTTTCTTTCCAATCTGTCTTTTTTGTTTCTTTTATTTCCTCTGGCTTCTGTTTTGCATTTTGTTAAAATTCCAACATGAGGGGCCATTAAACCGAAGTAAGAAAAAAATAAAATAAAGTGATGTTTAAAATTCTCTTGCAGTATCGTAGTATAAAGAGGGAGGATTGCAAAACCACACATCAGCAGTGTTTTCTGCACCAAATCACATCATACTAATATGAATGTAGATTTCAATGCAAAAAGAAATTAAAAAACCTTTTGATTTGAGGCAGATATGTTGGTGTTTTATTGTCTTTATTTTGAAGGATTTAAAGGGCTTCATGTTCACATCTTTACTCCGTGCTCAGGTAAATTACAAAATATTATCAGAGGAATGTATTTTAAAATAACTGGACTTATCTTTAAGTCTGTACTTTGGTACTTTATACTTTTTGATGCATCTCATTGCGTTTCCAATTTTAAAAACATCTTCATTTAACTTAAGATCGTTGAGTATATATTAGAATGATTAATTACTAGGGCTGTCAATCGATTAAAAAAAATTAACTAATTAATCGCACATTTTGAAATTCATTAATCGCGATTAAAAGTTTTCTTTTCTTCTAAAGACAATCTTCTAAATGAACGAGTAATCCCTTCAGACAAAGTGTATTTTAGACACTTGTTTAATTGTATTCTTTTATAAAGACACAACTTCACACAGAGCTGTGTTTTCAAAGAGGCTCCTACCTATAAAGTGCCAGCGAGGTATTTAATATTGTGGATGATAAATTGTTTCTTCAGTGAAACATCCAGATTAGTAAACAAAGGTGTATTTGAGACCCCATTGGTCCTGTCATCTTTAACACTGATCAACAGCAGAACCAGTGGCCTTGGTAAACTGACAAATATGTAATGTTAACCCTCTGGAGGCTGGGCTCATGTTCTCGATTTTACAACAACAAAATTCACCTTTTAAAGGCTTTTGCATGTGAAACATCCCAAGTGTTTCCCCCACCAGTCTATCAGGGTGAGGCCCCGCCCCCCTGTCATGTTCTCTATAGCGCCAGATTACAGCTGAAGTAATGTACAGTTCTTTTCTTCAAGACGTCTTTGTTCTTTTATTAAACTAAACGTCTGTTGGTCGTCTCTACAGCAGCATGTCATTCTGTCTCGACGTGTCGTTCACTCTTCTCGGCTCTCCGTCTCGCGCGCTGCAGAGCTCCATGCCGGCGTGTCTGCGCGCGCATCGGGGCGGAGCAACAAAAAAAAGTCACCTGCACCTTCCGCCTCGCGTCACCGACACGTCGCCCTCTGCTTCTCTGTGAATATGGAGGAGCAGACGGGAGGAAGGAGGCGGACTGCCGCGGCTTGACACTCAGAGGAGTGCAACAACTTCAACGCACACCGGAAGTAAACAAAGTTGCGTTAAAATATTTTAGTGCGTTAATCGCGGCCAAATTAATCGCATAGATTAACGCGTTAACGCTGACAGCCCTATTAATTACCTTTCTTTTTTTATAACGAGGCTCCCCATTTTGTATACCAACAGTGGTGAAACAACATTAATATCTGAAATGTACTCTTTGGTAATGAGTCATTTAGTAGCAAGCCGTTATAGAGACGCATCCTGTCATTAGAATTTTCAAAACAAAAGTATGCCTGACAATCAAGCTTGTAATAATGTACCTAAAACATTACCACCAATTATTTGCCTTTTTCAGCTACTAGTACTGACCATTTTATTTGAGTAATTTGCAATTGGAAAACAGTGTTCCAGTTGTTTCAGAACCAAACAAGAATTTTATAGAATGTCATCTTTGAGAGCCAGTTATTGCCAGAACAGAACTGGAACATTTAGCCAAAAGAATATATCACATTTTATATCTTTTAACCCTTGTGTTGCCTTAGGGTCTACTACCGCGCACTTGAGCACTTCGAGCACTGACTTTCAGTGTTCGAAGTGCGCCACTGAAAAAACCAGCAGAATTCAGTGCACTGAAAGTACCCGGATGGTGCACTGCAAACGGGCAAAAAATGTAGTGTAAAACGATGGACACTACTCGCCCTAAGCGGCCGCCATCTTGGCGACGTAGCGGAAGAGGAGGAGCCCTTTCGCCAGCTTTTCATTTTATTTCTAAAACAATGGCGGACAGCACAAGCAGTAGACCACGAAGCTACAGACCGTAAATGTAAGTATCAGCGGTAATTACACATTGTACTGGTATTACAATGTACTACTAACATGCCATTATCAGATTAGTGAGCATACCTAGGTAGCATTAGATGCCATTGGATCTGCATGGCAGTTATGATAAACTAGCTGGGTAATCCACCACCCGGCCAGTCCGACGAAGGTGCACTTTTATCGGACACTTTTCGCTTGACGAGCCGGGGCAGGTGGCGGGCTCCAGGCGCTTGCTCCAGCGGCAAGTCCGACGACAGATAGCTATGTCAGTCATCGGACAGTGTTAAACAACGGCTGTTCTGTTAACCAATCGAAATAGCAATTTTAATAATGGATTAACAATGGATATGCTCAGTTTAATAACGGGTTAACATGACACCGCAAACGTTTGCACACATGCCGCCCGATAATTAATACCGTTACGACAGCTATCTAAGCTTGTCCTTCTAGAAATAATTGTAGCTTTCAATCATCGTTGTGTGTTGTTTTTTTAATGTCGTGTATGTATTAATTTAAATGTAATCGTGGTCTGGGACATAGCACTGAATGGGGATCCTATTTCTGTTTCCTGCCCCAGAGACGTTTCCTGGAGGTGCTGGTCCTCTGCTGCCCTCCCGACATCTGCATCTGGCTCCAATGACCTCTGGCACCTCACATCCACCTCCAGGGCCTTTAAGAAGATGGACCGCCATCGCGTCTTCAGTATCCAGAATAGCCCAGCGGCATAGTAAAAAATACGAAACCAATTGTTCAAATTGTTCTAAAAGCACCAAAATTGGCACACATGTAGATTAATACATTCTGAACAATTTTGGATATGGAGGCATTCAAGATTCTCCCCGTAGCACATTTAGCGGCCATTTTTTGAAAATGGCCGCTATTTACCATTAGCGTCATTGAATATGTACCATAATTTGTCTTTTTGTGGATGCTAGAGGTGATAAGTAGTGTACAATTACACATACTTGTGTGCTTACCAAATAAAATGGCTACCATTTTACAAGAAAAATGAATTTTACTTTGCAGCGGCAGCGGTGGTGGCAGTGATGGCGGCTGCAGTAATAGTATAGTGTTGATAGTCATGGTACTTGTAGTAGTAGCTTGTGGTAACATGGTGGTGTTTTGTGTCTTTGCAGGTGAGGCTTTGATAACCATTCAACTGGTGGTGGATTACAGCAGCAGCAGCAGCAGCACCACCTGACATCAGAGACGCGTTGTTCCAGACTGCAGCCATGGCAAAGAAGTTCCAACTGGTCGATACTTTTGAGCAACGTACTCCCACAACACCTCCTGAGACAAACTGGAAGCTGTGTCTTGTATGTCAAGAGGAGACAACAGAGTCACTTGTGTGCCCAGTACTGTCTAAACGCCGAGACCCTGGGAGTGGATACACGACAATGGCTGCAAACTTGGTCAAGTTTGATGAACTAGGAAAACTGCCAAGAACTGTTCAGTTACAGAGACTAGATGAAGGACAAGGTGTTGAGGCGACAATGGTTGCCCACCAGGCCAAGTGGCATAAAACATGTATGCTCCAATACAATAACACAATGCTACAAAGAGCAGAGAAGAGACTCATCGCAAGCAGCTCAGCATTTGGTAGTACTGACAATGTCCCAGGCAAGCGCGCCAGAACACACACTTAAGAAGCCACTACCAGCGGCACCTCCTGCTTTTTCTGTGGAAAGTCTGGCACAGAGACCCTACATGAAGTAGCAACCTTCCAGGTGGACACACGCGTACAGAAGTGTGCAGCGCAAGTTGGGGACAATGAACTCATGGCCAGGCTCAGCATGGGTGATATGGTGGCTCTGGAGGCCAAGTACCATTCCAAGTGTTTGTTGGCTCTTTACTATCGTGCAAAGACCACTGTAGAAGCCGAGCAGAAAACTGACCATGAAGGTGTGATGTCAAGAATCGTACTGGCTGAACTGGTCCTGTATATCGAGGAAACCCACCTAGAAGAGGGCACCGCCCCAGTCTTCAGACTCGCAGATCTTGCAAAGCTATACACGACAAGAATGGAACAGCTCGGGTTGCTTTGTGCAAGAAAGTTAATAGCACAAGGCTGAAAGAGCGCCTGTTAGCCCAGTTACCAGGCCTGAGATCCCAGAGCAAAGGCCGAGATGTTCTACTAGCGTTTGATGAAGACATTGGTGAAGCGCTAGGCAAAGCCTGCGAGCAAGACTGTGACACTGAGGCAGTTCACCTTGCGCGTGCTGCACAGATAGTTCGGCGATATATGTTTGAAGACACTGACCGATTCCGTGGATCATTCCCGGGCGGTTGTCAGGAGGACTCTGTGCCAAACGTACTAGTTGCAATGGTAAATATGGTGCTGGATGGCCCCAGCATCAAGAACCAAAGCCATTCCTCTTCGAGACAAGCAGCTCTTTCCATTGCGCAGCTTCTCAAGTTCAACAGTGTCAAGCAAAGTCGTCATCGAGAGGTTTGTAATACTCCTGTATGACCGCACAAGCAAATGCAAGGACGTCAACAAGGCGAGAAAGAAGCTCTTTGCAAAGAAGAGCTCTGTTCAGAACATCCCGCCAACTTACGCTGCTCTGGAGCAGCATGTGAAGAGATCTGCCCTTCAGGGTGGTCATGTCTGGGGCCAGGCATTGGTACCAGAGCCCGTGCTCCCTCCACCAACAGACTGGGGCTGGCATCGGAGTGATGATGGGCCCTAGACACCTCTCTGGACCACACTCCTGAGGCATCCAAGACCTGCTATGAGCTGGTGTCTTGCGGATGCAAGAAAGGCTGCAGAAACCGCTGCAAGTGCAAGAAGGCTTCACTGCAATGCACGGGTCTGTGTTTCTGTGAAGGCGAATGCCAGTAGATTAGGACAGAAAACTTGCTAGCCAACATTATGATCTGTAGACATTCATAATCCTGGTGACCAGATTTGAAAAGTTCAGAATCATAATTAACATAGTGTGGCAAAATCTACGTTATTGTATTACATGTATGTACTGCAGGATTACACAATACTGAAAGTTATTGTATTGGCAACTGTTTATTGTGTCCTCTTCTTGAAGCCACTTAGATTTGTTCATTTATATTAGATCTATCCATAAATGTATAACTGTAAGTACTGTGCCTAGAGACTGGGCTTTTGGTCGACTATATAACTACAATCTGACCATACTGTAAACTCCCCGTACTCTGTGTATTATTTTGACTACCATTCCATTGCAATTTTGCCAGCAATTTGAAATAAAAAAGCAACTTGAGCAATTAGTGTGTTCCTGAAATCATGTACTGGTTATTAGAGGTATTATGTCATTGAGTATTGGAATCTTCATCAAATGTCCACTTTTTCCACAAAATGGCGGCCAGTTTGGGGGCCATTTTTGAGAAGATTCATCTAAATATATGTTAAACACTTATTGATGTTAATTCTGATGTAAAAAAAAGGAATTTTGGCCCATCTAGCACCATACTAACGACACATAATGAAGTCTATGTAATGACGCTAATGGTAAATGGCGGCCATTTTGAACAATGGCCACCATATCTTCCACAGGGCTAATCTTGAATGCCTCCATATCCAAAAATGTTTAGAATATATTAATCTACATGTGTGCCAATTTTGGTGCTTTTAGAACAATTTGAACAATTGGTCTGCTATGCCGCAGGACTAGAAGGACCTCTCCACAACACACCTCGCCTTTGACAGGCAGCAGTTGTAGCGTGCTTGGAGGTGGTTGCGGACAGGCTGCCTGAAGGGGGTCATGAGGCAGATGGGTTGGGACAGGCAGGGTAGCCACCATCCCCAAGGATACAGTATCCTGGTGGAGGGTATGACTGCTCATAGAAGATGGGGCTGTTATTCAGGACCCTGGCATCATGCACTGAGCCCGGGGCCTGTCGAAGGCCCTGGCCACCACCCGATAGGAGGTGGCGCTGGCAAGCCAAAAAATAAAAACTAGACAGGAGATCTCGGGGCCCCAACCGTGGTCAGTCAGTGCCCAGCACAGCCATGAGGGCGTTGAATGACTCTCGGTGAGCCTGAAGTCCACCCTCATGTCACTGTGGCCATCACAACACAACGCCAGCAGTGGCATTGCAACATTGATACAGCAGCGCCGCCTGGGACTGGGTGGCTGCTGTCGAGTGTGGGGAGGGGAAGGGAAGATTATATTAATATGCAAGTCATTTTATCAATAAAATGTTGTCATTGAGGTTGTGTAGTCTTTTATTGCGTTTTCTGATTTATATTAGAATTGATGCATGTTTGTAACAATAATTAATATGCCTGTGTGTTCAATTGCTAATTGATTCCTGTATCAGGGTAAACTTCACTACAACAGAGATGTGTATAAAAGTACAGTCAGTCAAAGTAGGCCTATTACTGTGTGAATTCAAGCAGATGATGCCTATCATTTCAGTGGATAATTCTTAAAACTAATTGGAATCTAGGGACAAACATGTACAGATTTGTCATGTTTTATTTCCATATGGTGTGTATGTGGATTGCAAAGAAGAAGGCTACTTCTGACAAAGATAATTGAGAATTTAGCATACCTAGCGAGGAGAATTGAATTGCAACTACTACATGAAGCTCTGTGACGGTAAGGCAAAATCACAATTAAATTTACATATACCATCTCGACTTCAGCCAGAAGGCGGAGGCTCCTGCCGCAATTGTGGAGGTATCGCAGTTTCCACATGGGGTGGAGAAAGGGGTAAACAAGGTACAACAAGAGGGCAAGAAGTGCATTCATTTTGTCACTTTAAGGGTTAGGGTATCGCAAGCAGATTTGCATACGTCACTCCCGGCTTAATTTCGCGGGTGCCGTGAACAGATTTGCGTCCGTCACTTCCGCCAAGTGGTTAACGTAAGTGTTCCATTTGAGACAGCACTTCATCAGCGACGCAGTGTACTTCGTTAAGTGCGCGGTAGTAGACACAGCCCTGCACCTTCCGCCTCGCGTCACCGACACGCCGCCCTCTGCTTCTCTGTGAATATGGAGGAGCAGACGGGAGGAAGGAGGCGGACTGCCGCGGCTTGACACTCAGAGGAGTGCAACAACTTCAACGCACACCGGAAGTAAACAAAGTTGCATTAATTGCGTTAAAATATTTTAGTGCGTTAATCGCGGCCAAATTAATCGCATAGATTAACGCGTTAACGCTGACAGCCCTATTAATTACTTTTCTTTTTTTATAACGAGGCTCCCCATTTTGTATACCAACAGTGGTGAAACATTAATATCTGAAATGTACTCTTTGGTAATGAGTCATTTAGTAGCAAGCCGTTATAGAGACGCATCCTGTCATTAGAATTTTCAAAACAAAAGTATGCCTGACAATCAAGCTTGTAATAATGTACCTAAAACATTACCACCAATTATTTGCCTTTTTCAGCTACTAGTACTGACCATTTTATTTGAGTAATTTGCAATTGGAAAACAGTGTTCCAGTTGTTTCAGAACCAAACAAGAATTTTATAGAATGTCATCTTTGAGAGCCAGTTATTGCCAGAACAGAACTGGAACATTTAGCCAAAAGAATATACCACATTTTATATCTTTTAACCCTTGTGTTGCCTTAGGGTCATTTTGACCCGAATCAATATTACACCCTCCCCCCGCCTATGGGTCATTTTGACCCGATTCAATGTTTCACCCTCCTGTTACCTTTATATTTACTAACATTTTACCCTTTGGGTTCAATTTGACACCAGCAATTAAAACCTCCAGAAAATTATTAGAATTAATATTGTTTTCCAAGTTTAAGTGTGAGGCACTTTATGTTTGTTGACTACCGAAAGAACACCGACATTAAACATTGAATGGGGTCAAATTAATCCTAAAGCGGGGGGAGGGTGTAATATTGATTCGGGTCAAAATGACCCTAAGGCAACACAAGGGTTAAATGTATCTTTAGCATCCACTCAAATATTTCTACATTTTAGATAGTTTGTGCAATTTGTGTGCGTTGAAAAAGTCAAACAAGTACTCGGGGCGTCAGTTACAGCTTTATTTAGAAGTTGGACCAACGGCAGTTCGACAGTATCCTTTTCACCAGATCACAGATTTTGAACACAAGACTGTAGCACGTTATATAGTAAATACAAAATTTATTTTAATGAGTGAAAAAAAAAAAAGAGGGGAAAAAGAAAGACCTCAGCTCAACCCCTCAAACTGTCATTTTCCAGTTGCCAATAAACCTGAAACTCTAGCTTTGGGATGCGTTTTAGTGTCGCACCAATGGCACTTATTGAGGCAGAGAGGAGAACTGGGGACAGAAATGGGGGGCTATGAAGAGGTTTGTAAGAGTCTTTTTGGGGGGGGGGAAACAGAGCAAGTAGTCCCTCCCACCCATATGAACAGAGGCCCAAGTACAACTATAGCCATAACTGTAGCCACATTCAACGACGCTACAGAGTTCACCTGCAATGAGTGTGTGCAGCGTTGAAGCCGAAGCACTGGAGACGAACAAAAATATTAGGCACTGCCATTTCTCTGGGATTTTTTAAAATCTCTAAAGCACGTCTGCTTCCACTCTTAATGCAAATTCATTTTGTTCTTTCACCTTTTTTAAATGTATTTGTTCACGTGTTGGTTATCGGCTTGTTCTGCTGCCTTGAATGCGGCGGGTTTTTTTGGCATAGTGACATCTGGTTTGGTGTTACGCGACAGGAACCGGGGCCAGAAAGGCACTTCAAAGTGTGGACATCCTTTTGAGATTTCCATGCATAAGCCCTAAAAAAAATTAACAAGATCAGCTGTATAGCTTTGAGTCCTCCAAATGGCCAAAGGGGGAATCTGAAAGACACAAAGAAGACACGGGCCTAGTTATTGGCAGCTGCGAGTGGTTGAAACTGAATTTCTTTTTTTTCATTTCTTTATTAAAATAAAGCTTCTCAGAAGGTCAGAGAAAGAAAATTCGATTACATCTACGTGATAATTGACCGATTCCATGTTGCGAGAAACTTACAAAGACAACAAAAAAAAGATCTCCCGAGGTGTGTGACGGGAATCTAGCCCTCAATGGAGACCTCTGGAACCATGTGTCCATTCAGGGTCGCCTCCATTGACATCTCCTGAGCAGCAAACACACACATTACATCAGGTTAGTCCACTGGGATATTCCCATTATTGATAAACATTGACATTTATGAGTGTAATAATAACTGTTTTACTCACCATTGCGCTGAGTTGCACCATCTGACACGGTATGTCGCAGATTTCTAGCTTTGGCTCTTTTGATGGGATGTCCGAACTCGTCTCCTCAGCACTGGTGTCCTGGTAAAGAAAAGGAGGAAGAGAGAGAGAGCGGTGGTTAGAGAGCCCCACATTTATGATTATTTTTGGATAATCTGAATAAATTAAGAAAGTGACACAGGAGGACTCATGCGTTTATTTGTAAGTAATGTCTGTATACAGTGACTCACTACGGCCATTTCCTCTGCAGGGGCAGCAGCAGGCTCCTCAGCGGACATCACATCCACTGATTCTGATTTGTTGTCATTCACTTCCACAATTTCCTAAATATAGCAAGCAGAGAGAGATGGAAAAAAAGAAGCGAAAAATGAAGTTTGCACAAATGGAATCCAAAGCAACAGCTCATGTCAGCTTTGCCGTTTCAACTGGAACTATTCTGATTATAAGAGGCGTGTAAAATATATTTTTCTTGTGACCTAAGAGATAATAATAGTAACAATAACTTTTTTTATATAGCACCTTTAAAAACAAAGTTTACAAAGTGCTCTGCAGAGAATCAAGGAAAAACAAATAGAATAGTAACATTAAAATATAAAATAAAAAACAGACAAACTAAATTAGGGGAACCAAAGAACTGCATAAAAGGACGACATCACTTAAAAGCTCCTCTCTAAAAATGGGTTTCAAGAAGTGATTTAAACAAAGTTACTGATAGGTTAACTGTTTACTTTAGTTTTTTGTTAATGTGAAATATTTATTATGCTTGCTATGTTTTATACATAAGATATTGTTTATATTGTTTGCTTCAATGATTTGTATATTTGTTTTGTTGATGTAATCTTAATATTTTATATATTAGATATTAATAATAGTAACAATTGCGGTTATTGATGATGAAATCCTGTCTGCAATCCTCACCGGCTGGACTGCAGTGGCAATGGCGACCTCCACCGATGATTCTGTGACGACAAAGTCATCGACCAGGCTGTCTGCAACGCTCTGTGTGCGGAGACGGAGAGAATGAGGAGATCATTTTAAGATGTTCAACATACCAGCGCACACACACACACCCACACACGGGACAGACAAAGTGGAGGAGGCAAATTAATTAGTCAGCATCCCAGGAGAAAATGGCAAGCGAAGCCTCTGAACTAGTTATTTTAAATAGCTTTAAAAGGTTAGAGCGGAGTGTATTTCCATCAATGTACATCATGTATTTAAGATGGGGATGTTGGATTAGTATCAAATCAAATAGAAGAGATCCAAACAGTGACTTAATAGAGTCAGCACATTGTAGCATAACCCATAAAGATCCGATTTCAGGGTGATCAACATCCAGAATGCAAGTCATCCCAACAACAAAAATGGCCGCATAACATGTAGAATGAAATGGTTTCAGAGTTCAGGTTTTACCTCGTTGACTTCAGTTGCGATGGCTTCAGCCTCTTCTACCAGAGTCTCTGGGACGGTTTCTGGCACCTGGAGGCACAACAGAGAAACAGATTCAGCAGAAACTCCACATTTCTACTTCTGTATTATTATTCATACAAAGCCTTCGAGAAAGTGTGCCTCTGAAGAAGTTAATAAGTTAACTATAGAATGTATTTGATTGGGGAAAGAATAAGTACAATACTCACCACTGGGGTTTCCACCGATGGGGCAGGAGCATCCTGTAATGAAGCAGGACACATTAGTCTTTGTTGTTGTTAGGTTACACATTATATGAATAAAGAACTATGCCAGAAAACAGACGTAGCCATGAAGACCTAAACAGTAACAAGGTTTTTTTTTAATTATCTTTTTAAAAGGATTTAGATAGATAATTAAGAACGGGAAACCGCCACAACTGTTCAAACCACATGCTGCACACACACAACACGCCATCACACTCTAGAAATGTCAACACTACACCAGTCAAAAACGCACTTCTGCATCTTCGTTCTCGGCGGATGAAAGAAAAAGAAAAAAGAAGTTCGAGAGGCGAGGAAAGTAATTTGTTATCGACGTGGCACCTCTGTGACGGCAACAGGCGCGTCTTCCTCAACCAGCACTTCTATTTCAGCATCTTCTTCTGGCTCCGCAGGACAGGCGACGGCGACAGCCTCCTCTTCTGGCTCGGTTATCTCTGAGGCGACCTCCTCCACCACTTCCGGAATTGCCTCGGAAATTGCCTCGGGAATTGCTTCCTCTGCGGCGGGTTCGGCTTCAGCAGGAACCACGGCGATGGTTTCAGGCTCTGGCGTGGCGATATCGGCCGCGACTGCCACCTCAGTCTCAACGGCCGCCGCCTCCTCCACCTCTACGGACGCCTCGGTCTTCGGCTCGGAGGCTTCATGCGTCTGCACACGCAAATAAACACGGCACACATTGAAAAAAAGCATGCCGCATGCAACAGGGCGACAGACGGGCAACACGTTGTTCACAGGAATCATCCATCAACGAGGGTTTTCTCCCTGGGCGGGAATATAAAGTGGACAAAACGATGCCCTCCCATGCACGACATGATCTAAACTGCAACGTGAAGCCTCGCTTCTAAAGAAGAGCAGCATTGCCTGTTCAGACTCTGTGGTTTCGACTGCAGCCGCCTCTGTCGGAATCTACAGGAATGAGAAATAAAAATCTCACTTAAGCAAATGGCTGCATTGGTCGATGGACGGATGGACATAGAAGCGACACGATAATAGCCGTTTAACAGCCTCAATAACAAACATAATAAATATAACGCACAGCTTTTAGTTATGTTCAACGGTAAAAAGCTAACCGATTATTTTTTATTGTGTTGCTTAATTGCAAATTTCACAATTGCTTCACTTATGTCACCTGAAAGCTTTATGTTGGTTGTTTCTTTTTGTTTTTTGTTGGCAGTGATTAGCATCGATACTGCCACTCGTGTTATTAATGAGTAAACATGAGTACGTAGGAGGTTTTCTTTCTTCTCTCCCTGACAAACATCTGGAGAAGGCGTTCCTGATCAGGAGTGCCATGTTATGTAGGAGAACGAGCTCTGGGGGGGAGGGGAGTGTGGCTTGCTTTCATAAGGTGAAGCTTATGTCATGGGAAAACTTTTTCCGTTGAAAGACTTCAGTCAGCGCTCCGAGAAGTGGCAACTCCCGAGTTACTTGTTGGCGTCTTCCGCAACTGTTTTGGTAGCACATGCACCGAAAATGTGTTAAAGGTTTACTGTGCTGGATGAATGCTCTGCATTATGTCGTATGAATGGCACACACAAAAAAGTATAAGTCATGTAACCCAGACTAATGGAGAAGTACTTTGGGGTCCAGTGGCTCTCTAAAGAACACTTCAACATGCGGACGGTAGCCAGGGATACTTTTTTTTTTACCGTATCCGTCCAAGGAAAACTTTCTGAAACAGAAACCTAAGTGACACGTCGAGTTGTCTCCGTGGAAAGTTGTTACAATAATCATGCTGCGCTCCACTTATACTCGTTCACACTTGTGCAAATTGCCGCCGGCCTGAACCGAAACGATATACTGCCTGAGCAAGTTATAGACTTGATAACGTGTGTGTGTGGAGGGGGTGTGTGTGTGGAGGGGGTGGCGGTGTGGTGGTGGGGCAGTTCTTACCTCGATCTCAACAGGCGCTGTTACAGGAGCCTCAGCTGGGGGTATGACCTATATAGGCGGAAGAAGAAGAAGAAGAAAGTTAACTTACACATCAGTCACTCTTCTTTGGGAATGCGTGTAATTTGAGTTCAGGAGAGGGGGAGGTACCGTCAAACGTTCAACGGGAATGTTACAAGTAGTTATATACTGGAAATATATAGTATACACACACACATTATTAATCGACCTTTCTAAAAAACAATTCTAAAACTACATCTTTTTGAAAAGTTATTTACATACTTTTTACTACATCTATAGAAATGCTTATTTGCTCGACACATGTCCATATAAGGACAGAAGGCACCTATATTTTTAAAATGTTTCTCTGCCAGGGCGACTTTCATAGCCTTGCGACCGATTCGGCATGAAACAGTTGGCAGTAGCCAAAATAGCTACTGGCGGCAACCCGCTGTGCATCCAGTTGTGTTGAGCTATAGTGGCTCCAACAGGGAGCAGCACATGAATAATGCAAATCTTTATAGACCAACAGTAAATTATTTACATAGCGTACCAGCCTGTCTTCAACGTGGGACAGGTCCAGGTGCAAAATGGCTGCTAGCATCGAGTCTATGCATCTACAGTAGTTAGAACAGAGTTCAAACTCCTCAGTTCAAATGCTTTTTCTTAACACTTCATTTACGTGACCATCTTCACCTCTTTTTTTCCAGTGCTACTGGGGAGGTGAGCAATCCTGTTCTCCAGGATTTTATCAACTATAAGGCCAGTGGGGGAAAATGTGCACATAGGTGAGAGGAGTAAATATAAACTCCAGCTATAGTCTGAGAGGGACGGTATAGGGGAGAGCGGACTATCGGCCTTCCTTTTGCTATACAGGAAAGCACACACACACACACACTCACATCAAGCTGACACACTCCCTTCAGTCTTTCCCAGGACAGAACACTTAGTCCCAAACTGATCTGCTCTCAGATACTGCCTCAACAGTCACACTAAGTGACAAATACAGCTCACACTAAAGCCGATCTAGAAGCAGCCACTTTTAAAACACAGAGGACATCGTGTACCTGTAGGAGCCATGTGCTCCAACCAATTGTATGCTCACACACGCACAGTTTAGGGAAACAATTTCATTTCTCTCTACTTATTTGCACATGAATACAAACATAGTGCAAAAAAAGTCGTCAAATACGTGCAAAGCAAAGAAAGTAAACCAAAAAAAGGCCTTTTGACTGCAACAGTGTACGGTCGAGCTAACAAAGCCCTATAGATGTCTTTAGAGCCCTGGAAAAACAAACCCAAAAAAAATGCACGGAAATGTGGGGAGGGCTCCGTGTGCGGAGCTCTGTGGGAGGAGGGGTGGTCGTGCCCCACGTGCTTTGGAATAAGGTGCACATTTTTTCAACTAGGTTTGAAAAAAAGCTAAATGTATCACATCGTCTTTGTCACCCAGCAGTTTTTTCTCATGTGATCAAACGGAAAAAAACTTGCTCACCGATTAATTTTAAAAACACGTTGTAATTAGCATAAATGTGAATAAAATGAAAACAATTGAATCATCCAAATACCAAATACAGAAGTTTAAAAAAAACACACCAAAAGGTGATCAATATCCCAACTTAAAGACGTAGTGATAAAACTGTGGTCAGCACTAGGTGTGCGCATGTGCGGGGTTAACGATCTAATTGGGGGGGGGCGAAGACAGAAGTGAAAGAGGGAGGCCATAGAAAGGGGAGACGGAGAGGAACCAGTGGTGGGAGGGAAGGAAGCGTGATGGGGAGGAAGAGTGAATTTACGAGGGAAACAAGGGTGAGGGGCTGAAGGGGGTTTTGGCTGGGAGCCAACTGGTACCAAATGTTCAGCCCCACACCCGTCGCCTCAGACGCACACACACGCGACACACTCAGCAGGTCTTCAAAATCAGGTGGTGGGTTTAAACTCACCTGATTCTCCGCGGTGACGGCCCGAAGTGGAGGCACCGGCTCTTTGTGGTCCCAAAGCCAGCTGAATATCTGCCCCATCTTAGGCCCTCTCTGATCAACGACTGCCCGACTACGTTCGTGGTGACCGACTCTAGCCTGACACGAAGGTGTCACAGAGTGAAGATCCCTTTAAGGCCTCTGACAGCAAAGTTTCATTAAGTCAAGGTTGACAAAAGCTAATTCAACAAAGCACAACCCACAAATCAAACCTGCCACTGTGTGAGCTTTGCAGTCTAAAAGCACCAGCGCGGACAAATTCTCACTTTCAAGTGCGTGTGTTTGTGAGCGACTGAACACATCTGCGACCAGCGAAGGAGCAGAGAAGAAGCGAGGGATGAGGGGAGGCACGCGAGGGGAGGGTGGGGGGAAGTGGGAGGGGATGGAGGAAGGAGGGGAGGGAAGGGGTGGCCAGTATCATGGCTTAAATATAAACTGGGCTGGCTATTTCCAATAGAAACCTCTTTGTTTGTCTTTTATTGCTGAGTGGCTACGCTAATGGCACCTCCTGTCTCTTGTTACTGGCCAGCGCTTTGCATTCTAGCACAGGCGCATGTCCGCACATGCATGTGCACCATATGTGGTCATGGCTCAGTGTGTCTGTGTGTCTGTGTCTGTGTGTGTGTACTGAGGTTAGGCACATGCATGTAGAGTTTGCAGCTTGTGTGTTCACATAGCCTGCAGTCTATTTGCTGAACGGGAACATTCTGATCCAAAAAGGCTGTAAATGTTGGCAGCATGAAGCAAGGCAGTCTATCATTTTAAGACTTGCACACACAAAAAGACATTGTTGACTTAAAGAGTAAGACATGTTTGGGACATTGTTTATAGTGGTGTAACTCAAGTTATAGCAAATATATAGTGGACAGACGGCAAGCTTTTGCATCTTACTCGGTAACTTCATTCTCTGTAAATCTCAAAATGACTTAATTGAGCAAGAATATTCTTTTTAAAACTGGTCATATCAGATGTAGGCGATCCAACATGGACCACCTTTCTGGCAGCGCCATCATTAAATGAAGGGAACGCCTCGATAAACAAATAGATAACAAACTCCCTATCAAGCTTATCCAAGCAGCCCATTTAAAACCCGGCCACGTGTTTAAAGAAGGCTTCATGGCGCAGGCATGTTCTCATGGAGGTGATAATGTACCACGACTGCTGAACTGGCTCCGTCTTCCACCCCTTCGCTAAATGGAACACGTTGTTCCCTCTGTCTTCACACCCCAACCCACCTACCCCACCTCCCTTCCCACAGAACAAAGCCACGGCACACACACACACACTACACGTGAGCTCACAGCAACTAAAAGATCCACAATGTATGAATATTGGTCAATTCAGATATAGCTGGTCAGAAATATACAAATTTAATGTTGATGGTGGATTTTTCCAATTTATTATATTGGGTGCTGTCGTGTGCTGCATTTACCAAAACCTCACCAAGTAGTTCATGTGTATGACACAAAACGGTTCTTACCTCTGTCACTGGTTCTGGTTCAGGAATGATGGGTTCAGCCTCCTGCACGATGGCAGCTTCAACTGTCGAGGGCTCTTCAGGTGGACTCTCAACAACGGGGGCTTCTTCAGTGACCGCGACTTCGACCTCCACCTCCGTTGTCTGTTCCAACACCACAACCTCTGGCTCTGGCACCGCTACCTCAACTGGGACGGGCTCCTCAACAGGCACCGAGACCGGCTCCTCAATAGGCGCCGAGACCACAGGAACCGAGACCGGCTCCTCAATAGGCACCGAGACCGGCTCCTCAACAGGCACCGAGACCACAGGAACCGAGACCGGCTCCTCAATAGGCACCGAGACCGGCTCCTCAACAGGCGCCGAGACCGGCTCCTCAACAGGCACCGAGACCACAGGAACCGAGACCGGCTCCTCAATAGGCACCGAGACCGGCTCCTCAATAGGCACCGAGACCGGCTCCTCAACAAGCACCGAGACCACAGGAACCGAGACCGGCTCCTCAATAGGCACCGAGACCGGCTCCTCAATAGGCACCGAGACCACAGGAACCGAGACCGGCTCCTCAATAGGCACCGAGACCGGCTCCTCAACAGGCACCGAGACCACAGGAACCGAGACCGGCTCCTCAATAGGCGCCGAGACCGGCTCCTCAACAAGCACCGAGACCACAGGAACCGAGACCGGCTCCTCAATAGGCACCGAGACCGGCTCCTCAACAGGCACCGAGACCACAGGAACCGAGACCGGCTCCTCAATAGGCACCGAGACCGGCTCCTCAACAGGCACCGAGACCACAGGAACCGAGACCGGCTCCTCAACAAGCACCGAGACCACAGGAACCGAGACCGGCTCCTCAATAGGCACCGAGACGGGCTCCTCAACAAGCACCGAGACCACAGGAACCGAGACCGGCTCCTCAATAGGCGCCGAGACCGGCTCCTCAACAAGCACCGAGACCACAGGAACCGAGACCGGCTCCTCAATAGGCACCGAGACCGGCTCCTCAACAGGCACCGAGACCACAGGAACCGAGACGGGCTCCTCAATAGGCACCGAGACCACAGGAACCGAGACCGGCTCCTCAATAGGCACAGAGACCGGCTCCTCAACAAGCACCGAGACCACAGGAACCGAGACCGGCTCCTCAATAGGCGCCGAGACCGGCTCCTCAACAAGCACCGAGACCACAGGAACCGAGACCGGCTCCTCAATAGGCACCGAGACCGGCTCCTCAACAGGCACCGAGACCACAGGAACCGAGACCGGCTCCTCAATAGGCACCGAGACCGGCTCCTCAACAGGCACCGAGACCACAGGAACCGAGACAGGCTCCTCAATAGGCACCGAGACCGGCTCCTCAACAAGCACCGAGACCACAGGAACCGAGACCGGCTCCTCAATAGGCACCGAGACGGGCTCCTCAATAGGCACAGAGACCACAGGAACCGAGACCGGCTCCTCAATAGGCACCGAGACCGGCTCCTCAACTGGCACCGAGACCGGCTCCTCAATAGGCACCGAGACCGGCTCCTCAACTGGCACCGAGACCGGCTCCTCAATAGGCACCGAGACCGGCTCCTCAACTGGCACCGAGACCGGCTCCTCAACTGGCACCGAGACCGGCTCCTCAACTGGCACCGAGACCGGCTCCTCAACTGGAACAGAGACCGGCTCCTCAACTGGAACAGAGACCGGCTCCTCAACTGGAACAGAGACCGGCTCCTCAACTGGAACAGAGACCGGCTCCTCAATAGGAACAGAGACCGGCTCCTCAACTGGCACAGAGACCGGCTCCTCCATGGGCACAGAGACCGGCTCCTCAATAGGCGCCGAGACCGGCTCCTCCACGGGCACAGAGACCACAGGAACCGAGACCGGCTTTTCCACAATTGGTTCTGGTTTAACGATGGGGGTCTTCACAGTTGGGACAGCAATCGGAACCGCCTCTGGGATCTTTACTGGTGCTGGAGTTTTAGCCGCTTGCTTCGAGCTCGCTGCAGGGGGCCCACTCACTGCATTTGCAGGAGTCGCTTTGACTGCCGGGTCGGCTGCATGCTGTTCTTCAAGGACTCCCCTCTCGGCCTGCTGCAAGAGGGAAAAGACACATTGGGGTTCATGATTATTGTCTAGTCATAACAATGGGAAAGGTTTTCATGCATTAAAATGGTAGTTTACACTCTTTTAATAAAATGTTAAAAGTTTTGGGTAACTTGGATTGATATTTGGCAAGTCAAAGGGTTTAGTGACACAAAATCTATGAACTCATAAATGTGAGTTCAGGGGTTTGATCCAGGGGTCGCTTGTCCTGTTCAGATACTGGTGTTGTTGTCAGGCAGCGGGCCGTTCTCGCACATTTCTGTCTGCAGGAATACCAGGCATGCCATCCGACATGTTTTTTCTGCCCCGGACAAAACCCCCTCAGGCTTTGATAGAGATTTTAGGACTCCACACCACTGGAGGGAGGGGCTGGGTAAATGGGAGAAGTTAGTTAACGGTGGCTAATTAGTTGAATCAGAGCCATCTTGACAGGTCTGGTGAAGCGGGGATGGAAACTGTGCAGGTCAGCAGCCCTGACGGGCACCCCGCAGGCCGGACAGTGGGCCTAATCACATTACAATCACGCTACAATCACTGGCCCAAAAATGCTTTTGTTAGACTGGCAGCCAGTTATTGCCTATGTCTCTGTCTGTCCACTAGACACCATCAAAACAACCCCCCCCCCTCCCTCCCCTGCCCCCTTTATCTATGACCTCAAATAGTTTGCCCCAAACCACGAACTATAACTTTAAATCAATCAAGGGCAGCATTCAGCTACACATCTTGAGGCCGCTCTTTCACTTCCTGTGCATCGATATCTCGAGAAATGGGGCTAAAGCATGGAGCTGTAAGTGACTTCAGGGGCTTTTTATTCGAGTATCGCTCCCAGACTGAGCGAATCAGAGAGATTCTGTGCAGACTCCATTCTGGCAAAACTAATGCAAGACATTCCTCTCGTCAACACACTACCAAATACAGTTGTGTGGTACCAGAGAGAGGTTTCAAGGAGGGGGGAGGGGCCGAGAAGGAAGGCCACAAACTCATGCACACATACCTAGAAGTCTTCCCAGTGTCTGAGAACGGGGATTCAAGTGAGCATTTAGTTGTTAAATTGAAATTAGACACAAACATTAATGTTCACTGGGAAATGTTCTTTTCTTTGGGCACCGGATGTTCAGAAGTAGAAATGTCTCCCCTGCTGCTTCTCCACATTGTGAATTATGACTATTGATATGATGTGAAGCAGTGTATCATCATCATGTGACGTCTTGTGTGTACTGTACAGTATGTACTTTGTGCATGGGAGATGGGGGGGGAGGGGCTATTTGTGCTCGCAAACAGGTTTGTTTTAAATAAATGTGATACATGTTATATAAAGCCATATGAAGTCAAATGATCTATGTTTAATAACAATAACCTACAATAATCTAATAACCTGCAATATCCCCATCCCAGCATGTAACGTTTTATCCAGAGCGCGTTGAGAGCGCACGTGGCGCACGACCGTAAAGCCCAAAATGTGCACAGTTATCCTTTTCTCCTGTACCTGCTTGCAAGCTAGAGGCTTCTGTCGTGCCACTTAAAAAGTTTGTATAATTCCGATTTACTCTAGGATGTACATATGTGGCGCAGTCTTCCATGAGAGCGAGATTTTACGCACAAGGGTTAGAGCGTTTTGGAGCGCGACTTGGAGTTCAGCGTGTCGCAAGAAACGCAACCACATCGTGGAAATAAAACTTCGGTCACTTTTAGCTTGATATTTAAATGTTCTCGTGAGACACGTCATTTAAGCACAGGTGCAAAACACGCGTTTGTACCTCTGCAATCGCTCCAGTTTTCGTTTAAAGTATATATACATATATACAGTGTACATATAAAAGGGTTCAAATGAAGAGTTAAAATAACTACGTTAGTTGTAGTTAGTCAATTTGCGTCCACATCTTTCGAGAGATGGACGGATTTGAGTTAATAGTCCAAGCAATACAATTTGTATTTGATCGTAATGAGATTATAAACTTGGTGAAGAAAGTGTACGCTGCCGCCACTTACCACCCTCTTCATGCGACGCGAGTTCTTCTTTCTATTGCTCGGCATGTTGCTGCGTGCTGGTGGAAGAAAGCACGAGGATAAAGTCGATCTTTATCAAGCCCCCGGTCGCTCTGTTACCTTTGCATCGAACCTATGGGAGGACTGGGATGAAAGATGGGGGGCGTGGAGAGACAAGAGCGCGAGGCATACACACACCCACGTCACACACGTGCACGTGCACGACAGCTCAGAGAGACGATTGAATCGGAGTCGAACTACCCTACTGGTTGGATGTTATGCAACCATTCCATCAAAGAGAGGGAGAGAGTGGTCACTGCGGTCAAGCCAGCCGCCACTTCGGAAAACACAGTCAAGCCAGCCCGCACGATTTTTTTCAGTACACGTATATACCAGGCATTACGGTACGAGCGTGTGAAAACTGTCTTCAAAATAAGAGCGAACTTCCGGTGAACGTGACATGACGAAACACGCATTTAAATACATATATAGTGATAGATTCAACTAATTGAAGAGATGAAAAATCACGAATTGAATGAATGATGAATACAATACATAAAAGAAGGTAATTATTCCAATATTGGATGTTCTGATTTAAAATGTCAAAATAAAAGATATAGAAAATCACATTCATGCGCAAATATGTGTCTGATTTCAGAATAGATTTAGAACACAATGGTGCGTAGTTACAAAATACTTTCACTTCTGATTCATGGTAGAGTACCTCAAGGTGTCATCCAGAGATAATCAAGACATTCTGACGTTTGATTTCTAAATGAAAGCACTTCATAAAGAAAATAATAGTAATATATTTCCAATATTTGATATTTCTTTGAAGCAAATCTGTAACTTTCTTGAAAAAAATTACACTGCAGTCTTGTTATTGGTGACCTCAGCTAGGTCCATGATTATTTTCATGAGATATTACTGTGTCGATTTTGAATAAATTCAGTTTAAAGTTAGCGAGAAATAAAAATTATGAATATTATGCCAATATTTGAATTTTATTTTAAGCAAATCTGTAACTTTCTTGAAAAAAGGGTTAGGGTTGCTTTAAATAAAATTCAAATATTGCCATAATATTAATAATATTTATTTCTCGCTAACTTTAAACTGAATTTATTCAAAATCTACACAGTAATATCGCATGAAAATATTCATGGGCCTAGCAGAGGTCACCATTAACAAGACTGCAGTGTAACTTATTTCAAGAAAGTTACAGATTTGCTTTAAATAAAATCCAAATATTGCCATAATATTAATAACATTTATTTCTTGCTAACTTTAAACTGAATTTATTCAAAATCTACACAGTAATATCTCATGACAATAATCATGGACCTAGCTGAGGTCACCAATAACAAGACTGCAATGTAAATTTATTCAAGAAAGTTAGGGATGTGCTTTAAATAAAATCCAAATATTGACATAATATTACTAATATTTATTTCTCGCTAAATTTAAACTGAATTCATTCAAAATTCACACAGTAATATCTCATAAAAATAATCATGGGCCTAGCAGAGATCACCACTAACAAGACTGCAGTATAACTTTTTTCAAGAAAGTTACAGATTTGCTTAAAATAAAATTCAAATTTTGGCATAATATTAATAATTTTTATTTCTCGCTAACTTTAAACTGAATTTATTCAAAATTCACACAGTAATATCTCATGAAAATAATCATGTGCCTAGCTGAGGTCACCAATAACAAGACTGCAGTGTAACTTTTTTCATGAAAGTTACATATTTGCTTAAAATAAAATTCAAATATTGGCATAATATTAATAATATATATTTTTTGCTAACTTTAAATTGAATTCCTTCAAAATCCATACAGTAATATCTCATTAAAATAATGATGGGCCTAGCTGAGGTCACCATTAATAAGACTACATTGTAATTTTTTTCTAGAAAGTTACAGATTTGCTTAAAATAAAATTCAGATATTGCCATAATATTAATAATATATATTTTTCGCTAACTTTAAATTGAATTTATTCAAAATCCACAGAGTAATATCTCATGAAAATAATCATGGGCCTAGCTGAGGTCACCAATAACAAGACTGCACTGTAGTTTTTTTCAAGAAAGTTACGGATTTGCTTAAAATAAAATTCAACTATTGGAAATATATTACTATTATTTTCTTTATGAAGTGCTTTCATTTAGAAATCAAACGTCAGAATGTCTTGATTATCTCTGGATGACACCTTGAGGTACTCTACCATGAATCAGAAGTGAAAATATTGTATAACTACGCACCATTTTGTTCTAAATCTATTCTGAAATTAGACACATTTGCGCATGAATGTGATTTTCTTTATCTTTTATTTTGAAATTCTAAATCAGAATATCCCAATATTGGAATAATTACTTTCTTTCATTTAATGTATTCATCATTCATACCATTCATGATTTTTCATCTCTTCATTTAGTTTAATCTATCACTATATCTGTATTTAATGACGTGTTTCGTCATATCACGTTCACCGGAAGTTCGCTCTTATTTTGAAAACAGTTTTCACACACTCGCACCGTAAATGCCTGGTATATACGTGTACTGAAAAAAATCGTGCGGGCTGGCTTGACTGTGTTTTTCGAAGTGGCGGCTGGCTTGATCGCAGTGAGTGGTCCGTGGGCTCTCGGAGTGCCACGCCCCCCTTTTCCTGGACCAGAAATACGTTTTGACTCAAGCACATGGCAACAAAGGCGCACATGCTCTCAAATACATGTTTGTCGTTTACTTTCTGTCCTCTCTTGAGTCCGTTTTGTAACACGCAGATCCTAAAGCATGCTGCGCGTACATTTTACATCATATTATTGGAGAGAAAAAAGAAAAACACAAGAGGAAAACACACAAAGAGCTACTCTTCCATAGCAAATAACTTATATGCATTCATTAAAACCCCCGGAGCCGGATAATGGTTTTCATTGTATGTGTCTCCTCCAGGGGATGAAGAGAAAGAAAGCACGTTGCCTACATGCGTTGACACCAATTGTCTCCAGCTCCTTGGGGGCAGCTGTACCATGAAATATTTGTGTTACTATATCAAATGTATCCTTCTGAAAGTGTAAATGAACCATTGAACTTCCATCACGGGTGTCTATACTTCACATATATATTGCCGTGAAAGGAATTAAGGTGTAAGTTGTGATTTCATTTTGGGGAGGGAGGCGATGATATATGATATGATATTCCTTTATTCGTCCCACATATATATATACTGTATATATATATATATATATATACAGTATATACAAACAGAGTTGGCTTCCTACAACATGGCGGCCTGGCCTGAAGGCTCATAACTTGATTTACTCCTCTGCAGTTTACGAGTGCAAATGGATTCCATGCATTAAGTATTTCTACACAGCGTATGTGATCTTTGCACGATATAGTCACCGTAGCTCAGGAACACTTGAGCAGAATACAGCTACTGCAGGGGCGGGATCAGAGTGACCTTTCAGCTATACCATGGCTTCACTGGGACCACTGGGACGGAAAATCTGGGTATATCTGGGATCATTACAGTCGGTCCCGTAGAAAGAGCTTCACGGGGATTTAGAGATGTCGAACAATTGGTTTGAAATGGCTAACAGTTTTCGGGGTTCATCTTTTCATTGTGGTTGTCGATAACATGTTTAAAAAGTAAGTTGCCATTTTGTAGACCTGTAAAGCAACGACAAAACTGGTGGGAGGAGAAAAAGTGAAGATAGAATAGAGCGAGTTTGATCTCTGTTGCATGTTTTGGATATCAGTCGTTACAAAAACTAAATGAATTTCTGGGTGTGGCGAAGCAGGAGCTGTCGGGGTTTTTAAGGGCACGATACAAACCGCAGACTTTCATCATGCTTAGCTGGATTTTGTGAGCTCAGCGCTAACATGCTGGCATGCTAATGGAAATATGGTCATTAAGTTTTATTAACTTTTAGTCATGTGTCTTTTAGTATGTGAGTTGTCTGCATGTGGTATGTGCATTCTATGCATGTTGTATGCATGTTGTATGTGCGTTCTATGCGTGGTGTATGCATATTGTATGCATGTTGTATGCATGTTGTATGTGTGTTGTATGTGTGTTCTATGCGTGGTGTATGCATGTTGTATGTGTGTTGTATGCATGTTGTATGTGCGTTCTTTGCGTGGTGTATGCATGTTGTATGTGCGTTCTTTGCGTGGTGTATGCATGTTGTATGTGTGTTGTATGTGTGTTATATGTGTGGTGTATGCATGTTGTATGCATGGTGTAAGCATGTTGTATGCATGTTGTATATGTGTTGTATGTGTGTTCTATGCGTGGTGTATGCATGTTATATGTGTGTTATATGCGTGGTGTATGCATGTTGTATGCATGTTGTATGTGTGTTCTATGCGTGGTGTATGCATGTTGTCTGCATGTTATATGTGCGTTGTATGCATGTTGTATGTGCGTTCTATGCGTGGTGTATGCATGATGCATGCATGTTGTCTGTGTGTTGTATGCATGTTGTCTGTGTGTTGTATGCATGTTGTATGCATGTTGTCTGCGTGTTGTATGTGTGTTGTATGCATGTTGTATGCACGTTGTATGTGTTGGAGGAGGCTTCAGTGACATGATGATAGTGATTCTTTGTTTCCTGTGAGTGGACCGTGTATTACAATCCTGTTCACTTTTGTGTTGTTCTAATTGCCTCACGTGTGAACCATCAGGAGTTTCCCATAATAAAAAGTCATGTCACTTTCTTTCTTTGCTATGACTTGCTTTTTCTTTATTCTACTTTCAAATGCTGTTGTGAAATTCTTGCAATATGTTATCGCGAATTTTGTTTGAAAATGACAGTTATCTAGTAATTTCAAGGCGTTATCACCCTCGTCACAACAGTTACTCCTCTCTCAGATATTACCAGTGAACTCATTGGCCATAAAAAGCTATCAGAGAGGTATTCTAACTATCTGTAATAGCATTGCATTGCATTGTGGGCCGCTTCACAGTCTACGTCTCACTAGCGTGGTATTTATTCAATGGCAGAACACGCCAAGGATGTTTGCAGCACATTGTTACTGTTGTCAAGAAATCAGGAGAACCAATTAAGCTTAAATTCAAAATATGCTGTATGCTTTCAGAGGCTGTTTTCAGCGTATTGAGGTCAGGTTTGACGTCAAGACGTTGGTGACATGCACCTGCAACTCGAGCAAATGTGTCACAGAGGAATGTGTTGCTGCTGAGCGGAGTGAGCTCTGCAGGTTTGTCAGGTCACATAGCCGAAAGCGTTGCTGCTTATTTAAAGTGCGTACAGAAAGTTTACTGCTCTTTGGGGCACGCTGGAGGTTGAAGGGCCACGTCACAATCGACTGAGTCCCTGAATACAAGGCAGTGTTGTCACTGAGGGACCCGGTGAAACTGAGCTGTGTTCAGAAGCTCCACTGGTGCCACCAGTCAACCTTCAGCTCTTATCTGCTGGGCGAGGATGAAGATGTACAAAGCGCCCCTCCCCCCCGGCTCCCATCTTGTTTTGGTTTCACGTATTATTATTATTATTTTTAAACACAAGACACACCCAGTTGGCATACATATGCAGAATTATGTTGTTTGGGATGTTGGTATTTATTGGATGAAGCCCAGCAGATGTTGAGGGGTGGCTGGTTGATTGTTGTCGCACATGAGGGATTTTGTTTTTTAAATATGCAGGAAAAGAAGATGATAACTCTCTTTTTCTTACAGCGTTAAACACAAGATATTTTCTCAAAAATATCTGAGTACTCGGGGACTTTCTGTGGAGTATCCGGGCAGAATAACACAGAATAATGCTCAGAAACGTGGTCCATCAGCTGGTCAGGGAAAGAATCATCGTCTTTAAATAGACGGATGATGTTTACCTGCGTGAACTGGGATTTCACACACACACACACACACACACACACACACACACACACACACACACACACACACACACACACACCCACACACACACTGGCTTACACTGGAATGTTGTTCATCAACAAACACCCCTCCCAGGTCAGCTCCATGGTTACCAACACTGGCCCATCAGTGCAAACACACAAGACACACACGCAACACACACACACACATACACACATACAGACACACACACACACACCAACCCATGTGAACAAATATAATTATTTTCAGGTTTGGGGTTATCAAATGTATTGTTTTCAACCACGACTAAGCAGACTATACATTAATAATTAATATATCTACACATTTAACTTTGAGCTGGGATGACTATGCTCACTCTTATTTGGTGTTATTTGAGATATTCTTTGATACATTTGGGGATTTTTTTTGTTCTCAAATGACATTATTGAATGAAGCCAGAGGGGAGTACACATTGTCTTAACATTTTGGCTGTGCAGGTGAGCAAATAACATTAACGAGCTCGCAAGCACACCTAATTTACATATAACATTTAGAAACAGGAGATAGAATAGAGAGTACTTCAGGAACAATACATAGAGATCTTTAACCCTGTTTAACAGATTATTGTAAGATTATATATTGACCTGTGACCTACTGACAGGAACCCCTATGTCCCTCAAAAGCTACCAACTCTACAGGTTTCTTGTGAGCCCTGACATTAATGCATCCTACCAGTAGTTAAAAAAAGATGCCCCTTTTTGTTTCAACATGAGGATGATGTCATGTGAGACATTGCCATTGTATTTTTTAAACATATATACAAGCCTTTTCATCCAGCAAAGTCTTTGTATAAATATAACAATTTCTATAAATTGTAAAAGCATAACTTGTCATTGATGTCATTTTTAAATCCTCCTGTAAAGTAAAGTTTTTTAAGAACCAAGTATGATCATGTAAGTCAAAGAGCAAGGTGTTTAAGGTTTTTACAGAGAATTCAGGAAATCTTTGTAGCACCCAATAAATCACAAAATAATAGTCATTAACAAAAAAAAATCCTTGGTAGTGTAGACAGGCCATGTTTATTTACTAGGCCGGAGTTTTAGAGCACCAAAAACGGAGGACGGATACGTTTGAAATAAAACTTGTATGTTTCTTAGCAGTCACGCCGTGTCCTTCCCTGATTCGTCACGCTCCGAGGAAGGCATAGGTGATCCTTCCCCCCTAAGGCCTCAAACCGTGAACCCTCGGGGACTTACAGACGTCACCTGTTAAGTGGTTGAGGCTGGGAGGCTTTGAAATGGTGTGAATACAAATGGGACAGCGCTTTGCTGTAAAACATCACGTTACCATGACAACGTCCAAAAATATTGTGAAAATTTGTGGGTGTATATTTTATACGTTTACTCCCTGATTTGAACGTCTTTCAGGCTCTTTCCTCACGAGATTTGACAACATTTCAAATCATCTATTTACTTCATAACAAAACAAAATGTTTGATGAAAAGTTCAGTGTAATATATATATATATATATATATATATATACAGGACTGTCTCAGAAAATTAGAATATTGTGATGAAGTTCTTTATTTTCTGTAATGCAATTCAAAAAACAAAAATGTCATGCATTCTGGATTCATTACAAATCAACTGAAATATTGCAAGCCTTTTATTCTTTTAATATTGCTGATTATGGCTTACAGCTTAAGAAAACTCAAATATCCTATCTCTAAATATTAGAATATCATGAAAAAGTATACTAGTAGGGTATTAAACAAATCACTTGAATTGTCTAATTAACTCGAAACACCTGCAAGGGTTTCCTGAGCCTTGACAAACACTCAGCTGTTATAAATCTTTTTTTTAACTTGGTCTGAGGAAATATTAAAATTTTATGAGATAGGATTTTAGAGTTTTCTTAAGCTGTAAAAAATAATCAGCAATATTAAAAGAATAAAAGGCTTGCAATATTTCAGTTGATTTGTAATGAATCCAGAATGCATGACATTTTTGTTTTTTTAATTGCATTACAGAAAATAAAGAACTTTATCACAATATTCTAATTTTCTGAGACAGTCCTGTATATATATATATGTATTTATATATATTTATATAGTCTCTACTTGCATTCCTCTGATTTCATGTGTTTTTATGTCCTGCTGTTGTGTAAATGTAATTTTCCAGTCTGAACATCCCTCTGCAGTCCTCTTTGTTTACTTTTCTTCTTTTTTTATGTCTCCATCCTTGGTAACTGGGTTTTTAACGCCACATTGCTATGAATTGTGGGTAATTCCCTTGGGCAAAGTCTGCTTCTAATGCCGTCTTTCAGAAAGGGTTCATAAAGGTCACGGTCCCTGCTCGGCCTCGCCCTCCTCCTGGTATCCTGCCTGTTGGTCCCCAGTTTGTCCTGTGTGTGTGTGTGTGTCTGCCTGGGCGTGGCCTCCCCGTCCCCTCCTGCTGCCAATCAACCTGCACACATGCAACTCGTTCCCTCATCTCGCCCCACAGTGTATCAAACCCAGTTCTCGCCATGAAACTACGGCCTACTTTTGAGTCCCAGTGATTGCTTGTTTACGACTCAGATAATCGGAGCTTTCCTCAGCCTCTCTGCTCCCCTCGGGACATCCTGTCCAGCCCGGATAGGACGCCTATCCCCGATCCCTTACCTTTCACCACCTCTGGTTCAGTTCAAGTAAAGACACCTGTGAACTCTTGCTCTGGGCCCAAAATGTCCGCCGGGGACTCAAACACTCGACTGTGGGGCAGAACTAAACCCTTTGAAGGACTTTTCGGAGATTGGCTACGATTGTTTAATTTCACATGATAACTGATGACAAGCATTGCTGATCTTGTTGCCTATACTAGCAGCTGTTGTGCAATTAAATTCAGCATTCATTTGGAAAGTTCTGCTGCTGTGACCTGCGGAGGAAGCAGCTGTCATTGGAGCGATTAGCGAGCGGCGTGTCTCCGGTCGTGTGATCCGTCCCTACGGAGCGGACGCTTGAAGTCAGAGTTTGCAGCTTCGAGGAGGACGACGGACACACAACAAAAGAACTATTGGTGTTCTGCAAAATTATTGTTAAGTCCACACAGAAACTGCAAAGGAACATCAGCCCTGAGACCTCACCCACCGGCAGTGCAAAGGATGCAAAACACTACACAATGGATGGATGTTGCTGCCCACAAAAGAAATAGATCCCAAAACAAACATCAGCAGAGAACTGAGATCCAGTCGAAGAAAACCGTGTGTATTAATGTTGCATTAATTTAAAAAGAAAATGTTACTTAAAGTCTGATAACAGCTATCACTCAACATGGAGCATGTTAACATGACACACTTGTTCAGCCAAACGGACACAAACTGAAAGGCGCCGCTTGTACACGCGCTTTGGAGTTTGTTATGAGGAAGATTCACGGCCCCGGTGGTGAGGAAGGCCAGACGAGCACAGCAGTGCAGGGAAAGACTCGGAGAGACCGTCATCAGACAAAGGAATGCCAGGGGGCTCTCCAGTAAGTATTCATATCACGGAGCGGTGGGGGAGGATGAAGAGAATGGGAGGAAGGTACACAGAGAGATGGGTCATCCTGGTTAATAAAAGCAACTGTACTCAGCTGTCATTCAGCGCAGAGTAGACGCACAAACACAAACACATACTTTGAGCAGGCTCTCTTTTCTCTTTGACCGACATGCTCACATGCACAGGCACAAAAAAACACATCCCATCCATTCCTTTTTAAATCATCTGTACCCTCGGGGGAAGGAGGGGGGGGGGGGGGTCTTCCTCTGAATCTATTCCAGGATACCACATATCTCCTCCAGAGCAGCACTACCCAGACTCACCGTGAAGGGTTGTTTGGGAGTTTTTCTTGATCCGATGTGAGGTTCTGGGACAGCGATGTCTATATGTACAGTATGTAAAGCTCTCTGAGACAGATTTAGAATTTGTGAAAATGGGCTATACAAATAAACTGAATTGAAAAACTGAATTGATAAAGTCACTCAGAGAAGAACTTTTCTCAAGAGCATCACATCCAAAATGAACTTTTAGTTTAATGAACACTGATGACCAGATGTCTCTGTAGTTTAGTGGACAGACACCTGTTAATGGTCATTAATACAAATGTATTAACCGACCATGTATTATTAATACCCAGGAAACAACATTTCAAATCGGAGTCCTGAGCGCAAAGACAATTACAAATCCTGTCAAATAATCGAGAAAAGTGTAAAGAACACAATTTTCACCAAATGATTCCTTTTGTGTTTTAACTCTGATCGCAAGCAGGTGATTTAAGGTATTATTTGAGGGGAGTTAAGGAATATCAGTTGTTTTAGAAAATCATTTGTGCTTCAACTATAAGCGTGCATGTTAAAACACTGTTGAAGGAGTACACAATAAATCAGAACTGCAACTTGTTTTCTTCTAAACCGGTTTAGCTCCTTCACCTGTGAATACTAATGAACCAAACTCAGAGCCACAATCAGGAACAACAGTTTCAACGTAAGTGTGGAAAGGAAACTTAATTCCTATTGTTGGCCAGGAGGAGTAACATCTCGTATCAGCATGTACCTTCTATAGTTGAGGGAAGGGGTCCCAATAAAGGGGTTCATCTTATGATAAACTCTTCTTAAAATGTGAGGAGGACAAAGTATTTCAGTAATACAGACATTATTAAATAGATACATTTAAAATACAAAACAAAAAAAATGCACACAAATTTAATGTTGTTAATTTATTTTAATTTGAAATTTATTTAACCAGGAAATGCCTCTTTTGAGATTAAAAATCTCCTTTACAAGAGAGTCCTGGCCAAGACAGCAGCAGTAGCACATGACACAACGTTTTCAGACAATACAACATCTACAACCAGATGAACCTCCCTCCTACATATACACAAACACATACATGTGAAACACAAAGTTATTTAATAAGAGTTGTGAGATATTTTTGAGTGCGGCTTTTGACGTTTTCCCTCCGAGCTTCCTTCTCCCTGAAGATTTATACTCAACGGAAGCACCACACTAGCCGATGAATCACTTAAAGCTACGGGGGATTAAGTAAGCCCAATTAAATTAGTCATAAATCAGGTTAGCTGAATGAAATACTCCTCAGATGTTGTCCTGCTTTGTGCTGCTTCGGGCTCGGGGGGTCCTGAAGGGGCTGACGGAGGAGATCGGGGAAGGATCGGTACACGAGCCTCAGGAGAGAGATTTAAGAGAGGGGGAGAAAATGAGGCAGAGCCATAAAGTGACAACGAGTGGAGAAAATAAGAACAGATGGAGCCAGAGAGAGAAAAGGGGGAAGTGAGAGAAACAGAGGTCAGAGGTGAGGAGGACATGGCGTAACAGTAGAGGAGAAGTTTGGGGTTGGTGCATTTATCCTGCTGCTACTTCACACAGATATTGGATTCTGCAAGGACAAACTAAAATTCAGATTAAAAAACAAAAATGTGCAATTCAGAAGACAATATCTTGCTTGGAACTAACTAAAAGAAGTTCAACGTAGTCGGTCTTCAAAGAGTCAATGGCCATGAACAGGGTTAGTTATTTGTTATTTTTCTATTTTCTCCTAAAAAATAAGATGTCCTCTCAATATTTTTCTTTAATGTATTGCATGAAGACAGATTACTTGCATGAGTTTAAACCTACTTGGCAATAAACATTGTTTTGATTCTGCTTCGATTGAACCTTGGACTCAACTCATTTACCCGATTAAACTTATATTACTTACTTGCATCATCAACTCCCTGAATCATATTTTCCCACTGATAACCTCTCACATATTTCCAAAAACAACGTTTAGGTGCAGAGTAGAATCTCCATACAAGGGAGGGCTGGTTTGCATGGGCACAAACTATTGAAATCACCAAGCTGTCAGATGACTCTCGGCGCCTTCACATTAAATATTGGAGATGCATTCCTGTAAATACAGACATATGCATCGTGGAATATTGTTTCCTAAGGCTGGCTGAGGAAGTGTGGTTTGGCCAAAATGTTCTTTAATTTACCGACCAGCTTCAGGTTGGTTGTGAATTGTGTGTCGAGAACTACAGAGAATAAATCCAAAAAACAACAAGCCGTGGACACGAAGCGACACACTTGCACTGCCCTCTAGTGTTTCATCTGCACCACACGGTATCCTATAGCTTTGCAGGCCTATGGCTATGCAGTTGGTGTCATAAAATTACACTCAAATGCATCCACACAGACATACACACAAAAACACATCCATAAACACTCATACATATACATGCATTCACATGTATGCATACCCCCTGCACCTGGTGGGAGAGTATGGGGATGTATAAGAGGAGAGAGGTTTCCCTTACGCCGGCTGGAATACGACTCCACATCCAGTTGCTGTAAAACGGAGAGAAAAGGCCACTTTAGAGCCTCCATGCTGTCTGTGGTTTAAATCCTCTTGTCTAGGATTACAGATCATGAGTGAGACACATTGGGCCATGTGTGGCTGGACGTCAGCCTGTCCACGCTGGTGACATCTGGGCATTCTGTGTGATTCCCTTTGACTCTGTCAGAGCAAATACTGTATGAGAGGTCGTGGGTGGAATATATTTTAATCCTAATTTTGAAACTTTGTGAGATTTGGATTGATTGCAAACCTCTACATGTGTGTTCTTAAAACGGAAAGTGTGCCTATCACCCCAGAGTCGTTAATGATGTCTTTTAAATGCAACAGTAAGTTTAGTAAGGATAAAGCATTTGCTTATTCATTACTAGTTAAAAGGTTGAATTAATTATTAAGGAGCTTTTTCTTGTAACCGTTATCAGCATTTAGAGATTGTGGGTGCATCATGAAGACAACAAATTCTCATAGATTCAGTAAAGGTTGTTGCTTGTGTAAGTAGCGGACTAACATGTAGGTCATACCTGCTGTAAACATTACTTTCCACACCACCTCATTGTTAATGTTCAACAGAAAGTTCAGTTTGAGGGCTGTATCTATTGTTTGTGGAAAAACACCCACGATAATATCATTAAACACATCTTTCATTTCCATAGAAATATGGTGTAACATTAAATATATAGACAAAAAAGGTAGATTTAATCAAACCGATATTTCCAATTCATTTTTCCTTGACATTACTGACGTATCTTTGGAGTGACACACATGTTTTGTCGTTTTATTCAGAGATCTTTTGGTAGACCAGCTACTGTATTTATACAATTCACATGTTCCGATTTGCTATTTGCTCATCAACACAGTTAATTTACAGTACGGTCATTGTTTAAAAAAAGCAACTCTAATTGTTTTTAAAATGTAGTTCCTCCTCAGTACGTGTCATTTAGGAAAGACTAAAGATAAACAGCATACCTCTGACCTTAAAATACTGCCTTCAGATTCAAGGTGAATTCCCATTAACTGACTTTTAACATGCAATGACAACATAATCATATAAAGTCCTACAGCCAACTTCAAATTGGATTATCTGATTACCTGATAACAAGCAAGTCGTTCCGAAAGTTGTTGCCATTTGATTTGAACCCATCATTCAGTCACTGAACTTGTGTGTGCCTCTGGTTTTAGCTCATGGCTGCAACTCAGTTCAGTATTGTATATTATATTTATATCAAACTTATATCAAAATATTAACTTTAAAAAACTCCTGAACAATCCTCTTAACCTGTTATTTTGATGCAAAGAAAACATTTAGATGTCTTTAATCAGCATGTGGATCTGCATTAAAATACCCATGGTAATACACGATAGTGTTTATGATTTAATAATTCTGTTTATAACTATTTAGTTTAGTACAATGATGAATTGTGTACAGAAAAAATGTAGTTGCCATTTAAATGTCATCATGTTGCTGTGCCACCTATCGGCAAAAGGCTGTCAACTTTCGGATTGCACAGAACTAGCCACAACTTCAGGATTTTGTCAAATATATAATGTAAATTATACACTATATAATTGATAAGTAGAAGTAGGGAAAAAGACATGATTCAGGAGACATGAGATAAAAACAAAGAGCTTCATAAATGGCCACATAGTGGCCCCATTGGATTCACATTCACACCTGAATTTACACGTAGTTCATTAATACTTTTAAAAGGGATTTACTGCTAATTAAAAAGAAGCAGACGGATGTGAAAACAAACCTCGTTGGAGAAAACAAGTGGACTCAAGGAAATGATGCACACTGATCCCATTTTAACAATCACGGCCACGGGACTAAAAATCTCTTTTAGTGGCTTCGTAGAATGTGCTGTCCTCGTGGCATTGAAGCTGTAAACCTGCTGCCATTTCTGCAGCTTCTATCTCCCAGCTCACGATAAAAAAAACTATCTTTGGAACATGGTTTACTTCGGAGCCAGCTGCCACTCAAATCCACGAGGCAGTTAAATAATCAACACTGTCCATAACCTCAGTCGAGGCTCAGTGGGGTGCCACCGGCTTATTGCTGTGACTGAGGTGGAGCTCCGATGGGATACATAGGAACGTGGTTCTCTGTGTATGCAGGGGGCAGATCGTCAGGCTTCAGTCCCAGCTGAAAGAAATGCAAAGTTCAAATATAAATATAAATATGCATTGAAGTCGATTGGGCGGGAATTGCTTAGTTTTCTCAAGAATCACCTCGTTGTAGGAAGGTGGGGGCCCACAGAGGACTCCGTTGCTATATTGTGGCGGTGCGTGGAGCTCCTGGCTGTACCGAGGCACCCTGTGGTGGTCTTCGCCGTCCTGCTGTGTCCTGCTTCCGTGGAAGGGGATGAAATATATGGGAGGAGGGTGCGTGTCCTGCTGCTCGCTGTGTCTCCACGCCTCCCTGGCGATCTGCTCCTCTCGCAAGCGGCTGCACACTCTGCAGAAGGTCGTGCAGAACATGATGGAGAGGCCGAAGCCCAGGATGCCCAGGAAGATCCTTTGGAGGTGGAGGAGGAGGAAATAGGTGAGAGGAGGATGAGAAACAGGGAGATGGGTACGGAACAGACGGAGGTGGAGAGAAAATGAAATTAAGGAAGTGTCATTTTGGAAGGTGGAGGCGTGAGAGGAAACAAATAGAGTCTTACTCCAGAATGGGAATTTTAAATGGCATTATTTGAAGTCTGTGGATGAACTCCAGATGGACCCAAATGGAAACAGAGTCAGAAAAATACTCTTCGAACCTGAAGAGGAGACAGACAAAACAATTGTTGGTCCACACAAATGTCCACAGTTTTCGCCCTAGGTTGTTTTGGTATGGAGGTCAAGCGTGTGGTTGTGTGGAGGGCTTCAAGCCAATTGGGGGGGGGGGGGGGGGAGTGGTCTTTAACATAAAGGCACATAACTTCTGCCAAACTGTGATTAATATAAGTGAGCCCTGCTCTCTTTACTTCAGCCAAACCTCCTCCACAACTCATCATGTCTCTTGTTTATCTAAATATGTATTATTTCTATAGCTGCCCGTTCATAATTTAAACATGCATGTCTTGTTTTTCTTTTGCTGGGTCAACAGAAAAATATACTTTGAACTTAAGACCCATAAATGTTTGTTCTGAGACACCAAGGCTACTTTATTGCCCGTCTCTACTTGTGGGCGGAGAGATTATGAATTTATACGAGCGCATCGCTCCCTGGAAATCAGATAGTCCTACCGTTACCTCCGATTACAATCCCAGGGATAAAAAAATTATATTTGTTCCGATGTGCTAGGATACCTCGTCAGGTAATCAACATGAATATTGAGACATTCTCATTTGAATTTGGCAGAAAAACCTTGGACAGGCCTTTTCTTTAGGACGTCATTCATCGTCACAAGCTGAGAAGAGGGCTGTTCCTGGGTCATGACAAGTTGATGGAATTATACTGATCTCTGGTCAGCAATCATTGGCATTTAGTCCCCGTATGCTGTGACAACACCATAGTCAACCGATCGTGGCACACCCATGAATCACAAGTGAATTACTGTGCCCGTCATCAGACTAAATGTAATTCAGGTACCACTACAGTTCTGCCGAGTCATTATTAAGAAGTTGTAACTTCCGGCACGATGTCGACTTTCTCTCAAGTGAAGTGGACCCAATACGGAGCTGATTGGCTCTGTGATTAAAGTCTATGGCTTTGATATTATCATTATTATTGATGATGGTTGCTATTAGTACAACGAAGGAGACCCGTTTTGATCAATATCTACTGTATTTTCACTTAAACTCCTCGTGTGGATTTAGTCCTCAACATGATGGTGAATCTGTTGCTACAGGGAAACAAAAAACATCCATATTTCAGGTGGTTTAACATTACTACTTTCGTATGCCGAGTAGATTATTAAACCGAACCTAGCAAACAAAAAAAGCCACAAAAAAATGCCCAGAGGTAGGTGAGGTCAAAATTCACAACACAGTGAGCACACTGGTACGGGGGGGGTCAAGTCTGTAAATATACTGGCTAAACAAATAAACGGTTCCTAATACGCTTAATTTGAGATCATGAGATCGAACAGGAAGCAGAAGTAGGAAGACGAAGTCTTACCTCTAGCCCACGGACAGCTCTCGTCAGGTGTACGACTGGGAGGGAAAACTCACTGGAGCGGAGTACGGTTTGATGAGGGGGCGGTGTGTGTGTGTGTGTGTGTGTGTGTGTGTGTGCATGCACTGGACTGAGTGCAAAGCCCAGCATGTATATCAGCCCCTAAAACACCCTCAGAAATAAAATGTGTTATATCAACATTATGTTTAAACTTCGACACGTCTTTTTGTTTTTTAAACTTCTACACAAGTTTTTTGTATATCCTCAAAAATATTAAAAAAAATTCACCTAGGTTTTCAGCCTGATGGTCTGTTTTATTAGGTTGTGCTAAAGGTCCATCAGAAGAATTTATGGCAACATTAGACGATTTAAAGGAACAGCTACCTCTATCCACAAAGCCTCAGCTGAGGGGGAAGTTACCGTCGAAACAGAAGTCTGAGGTGATGTGTGAGAATCCTTCAGAGCTCGCTGTGGGGAAAGAACTTAACACACTTTGCTTAATCGGGGTTAAAGCATGAATTCATGGGATTTTCTTTTCTTTGAGCTTTGTTTCTTTCATTTAACTGGTTGTTTCTGGATCCAGTTTAAGGTCAGGTAAAGGTAAAGAAGGTAAAGAAGTGTATTGTCATTGTAAGAAAAACAACATACAATGAAATTAAGTTGGCGACTTATTCGGTACAGCAGCAACAGTAGAAACATGTTTAAAAACATTAAGACGGGACATTTAAAACAAGACATTTAAAAATTGAAATAAATAAGTGTGGTGCTGGGCTGATGGAGGAAACAGCCCTGAGGTGCACCAGTGCTCAGGATGGTGGTTGTCGGTTCCCTATCCTCACATTCTGTGGTCTGTTGGATACAAAGTCCAGAATCCATGAACAGAGTGATGCAGAAAGTCAAATGTTTTTGAGTTTACTCACCAGTTTATGAGGGATGATGGTATTGAAGGCAGAGCTGAAGTCAATGGAGAGCATCCTGACGTATGTGATAGGCTGCTCCAGGTGAGACGGGGCTGTATGAAGGGTGATGGAGACCGTTGATCTATTTGCACGGTACGCAAACTGGTGGCTGTCTAGATCTGCTGGGAGGATGTTCTTGATGTGTGATAGGATCATCCTCTCGAAGCACTCGGTGATGACTGGGCGGTAGTCGTTAAGGCATGGTAATGTGGTCTTTTTGGGGACAGGGACAATAGGGGTGGCTTTAAGGCAGGTGGGGACTGCAGCTTGTTGCAGGGAGAGGTTGAAGATGTTCGTGAACTCCCCAGCCAGCTGGTCGGCACAGGAATTGGGAACAAAGGTGTAAAGGCATCGCCAAAACTAATATATCCTCAGTTTTAGACCCTCTTTTTTTAACCATACATTTAACATGATGCAACTTCCCACCCATGTCTAACGAAATCCCCCGTTTGTCAAACTGACTTTCTGTAAAAAGCATCACTGTGACATCACCAGAGGTCATTTTGAGAGATTTCTCCAGAGCAATGAGGCACAGTATGCAACATCTGTCACAGGTCGACGAGCACGCCACCGCGATGTCGACGCGTCAACATTTGTGGAGTTTGGTTTCAGAAACAAATACTCCTCAAGTTGTTTAGCCACCTGCTCAACGTTGGTGTTGCATTGTATGAGTGTGTGTTTATGTGTGTGTTTGTGGTGTAAAAATAAACCAGGAAATATAATCTTTACTGCTGGCAAAGTGTTTGACCTGCTGATCAGGAGTGAACATGTACAAAGGTTACAGCCATGACACGCACCTCCCAGGGTTTAATATGCAAGTATTACCAATAATATAAATACACCAAAAAGAAAACAATATCTGTCCAATATTTAATTTAACACGTTTATTTCTCATATTTCACAGTCTTATCAAAATAAGGCATGACATGTGTTGAATTAATAAATAGCTTTTTTTGCAACACAATCCTTATCGAGCGCCGTCTTTTATCGTTTATTTGAGAATTTCAAAAAAATAAAAAATGCGACATATAAGGTCCAGTGGCATCGGTTGAATTAATTTTCATTTTCATATCTACTTGATCTGATTCTACAGCAGTGTTTTAAAAGGGAGTGGTCTGGTCCTTAAATATTTGAGGAAAAAAATGTGCAGAACACTTTCTGCAGTGATAATACAGCAGGAATGGAAATTCACTTAAACAGAGACTTTGCACAGGAAACACTTAACTAAAACATAAACAAACAAGCAAACACACAGAAAACTCTGAACACAAATGTTTCGTTGTCATGACTATTGCGTAGCGCATTTCATTGAGCTTTTATCCCCACCAACACCTTAACAATATTGGGTTTCTTTCAGGAAATCTGCAATAACTCTCTTTGAACCTGAGGGGCAACATTTTTAAGTTGTCGTGTAGAGGCGTCACAAGTCCTAAATGTTGACATTACGTCCCATGCCAGGTCATTGTGATTATGAATAATATGTACTTAGATAACTCAGCATCCAAAGGATTTGTTTTTTCATCTTTACAGGCAGGAGTCACTGGTGTTAAAATCGGTGAATTTTGTCCAAACTTGTCATTCAATTTGAGTCCAGATCTCGTGAGTTGCATCCCCACCTCTTGTAATTTCTGCCTTCAACAACATGATTGTCCAACCCGGAGTTATAAATCTTCACGAGTGGCGGCTCTGCGACTGCGCTTGTCCAGCCAGGCCTGCAGCAGAGGACGGTTGGTGTCCATCCAGCGGATGTTCTCCTCGATGGTCTCGTAGGTCTGCCGGATACATCTCATCTCTGAGCCCGACTCCTCCGTCAGAGAGCCGAAGAAGCTTCTCACCTGAGCACAGAGTAGCGAGACTTAAAAAACACGTCCGAGAATCTGCATTCATTCATCTAATGAACGAGCCTCGAGCAGCACAGTGCGTCATCACATTGTCACGCCACGTTGTTCAATACAAAACACTCGGATTTTACATTGATGAACAGATCAGCTAACGGCTGTTCATAGCTACCAAGTATTTCCCCCAGTTTTTTAATTTATTGTGAAATTAGGAACAAAGTTATAGCAAAGAGAAGAAGACAAAGAGAACACGTGGGACATGAACGTGAGCGTGGATTCACGCGGCTAAATAACGAGATACATTCCAACTAAAAAAAGCCACGTTCTTGGGGCAACAGCGCCCACTTTCTATAGACAGACGTAAGTAATTAAAGCCCAAAAGTATGGCCTCCCTCACCTCATCTAACATCTCCCTGGTAGAATACTGGTTGGTCACTTCCGTCACCAGGTGGGATATGGTGCTCGAGCCCAAGTCAAATCTACGGAGACAGAGTTTAAAGTTGAGAAAACACAACTACGATGCATTGTTATCAGGCTCTAAAGTACAACACTAACAAAAGCCAACATATGGAGTTTAAAAACAAAAACACGGTGTTATTGACTCAAAACACAAAACTTACTGCAAAAACACTAACATATAAATGTCATTTCAAACTGCAGTTTTAAGACATTTGGGACTGTCGTTCTTAGAGCACACGTAGTTAGAGAGGCGTGTCGGGTGAATGCATGACGGGCCGACTGACTTCTTGATCAGAGTGGGCCAGTTGGCTCGGAGGAAGTCCCAGGCCAGTTTGTAGCCCCGGGGGTTCTTGCTGACCAAGATGACCACACCGGGGAGGTCCTGAGTCTTCATCAGCTCGCCGTGGAGGCTCTGCTCCATCATCCTGCGGGAAAAGAAATAAAAGGTGAAGGAATCTAGAAATAGAAACAGTGGGAGGGAGCTAAAAGGTGTCGTATGACCTACGCACCACCTGAGCTTGTCCTGCAGCGGGCTGACGCTCATCGCCGACTTCATGCGGCTCTTTACAGACATTTGCAGCGAGCGGCGGTACTGCTCGAACAGGAAGTCCCACCCCTCTGGTGTTCGAGCTCCAATCACAAACACAGCCATGGTGATGTCAACGGGGAGGCTGCCACCATTAAGAAGTCAGAGTTCAGCCACAACAAACTGAAGACGTGTAATCTCTACATGAAAGTGCCGACTAAAAGCTCATAGTGGGGAGCAAGAATCGTAAACAATGTGCTGATGTGCCCACTGACCTCACGCTGCCGTCAGAGTCCCTCCAGCTGTGAAAGAGTCGGGAGGCCTTCGCCACACAGGGAGCGTAGTTCCTGACGCAGCTGAACAGCAGCAGGTAGCCCCTCAGCACTCGCTCAGACACTGATCCTGAGTCAGTCCACTCCTGGCGATCAATCAAGACCCGGAACAGACCAACAATGTAGTCCTGAGGAACACACGCAGTCAGTCACACACAAAATGATCAATGAGTTCATCAACGACACGCTGGAAACAATTTCCAGCTTCAGGCCGCCTTCAGGTGTTGAAATATGTTACATTAAAAAAGGCAAACTATAACAACTTCAAGAGGAAATAACTCGTGTCTCCTGGTGGCCGGAGAGGAATTTCACTTTGTTTGAACGAACCGGAGTTACAAGGAGCACTCTGCTCACACAACATGTGCACAGTCCTTTTGTTGTTCAGGTTTTTATAGCGCTCATGCGAGGGACCATGGACTCGGTGTGTATGACTTTCCAGCTCCACAGAAGCACGAGCAACATGGAGCCGTGTGTTCAGGAGGAGCTCCTCTTTGTTGTGCGTCTCATGCACATTCCTGCGTTTTCCTGAGTTCTATAGAGTAACACCAAATGTAAACAGAACTTGTGTATGCTTATAAACTCTTTGAGTGTTAGAAGACATTTACCTCTCGATTTTTCAGCTTATTTGTCTGACTGACGGACATGTGACCCATCGGCTTCATCACCGCTGCATTGACCAACCTTCATCTGGGTCTCCAGAGCAGCCATGTCTCTCTTCTCCATCAGTTTGTAGAGCGGTACGAGCTCCCCGAAGCCCTGAGTCACGGCCATGATCTCAGTCTCCCTGGACAGGTACAGAGACAGCTCCAGAGCCGTGTCCAGCCTCACCTTCCCCGTGCTGCAAACACGACCAAAACCATCTTATATCCCTTTACTCACACGATGAAGGACGCACGGCGGCTTCACCGGCTGGTTATCGTCCGATCTGTCGACACACCTAACCAGCTGGAAGACATCGTGGATGAGGCTGGCGCGGTCGTTGCTGCTCAGGGCGGTGTGGTTGTGCTGCAGCAGGTGGATGAGGGAGTTCCAGCCGTCACCTGCGTAGTGCACCATGTAGTAGCCGCTCATGTCCACGTTGAACTTCACCCAGTCCGCCTCCTCCGGCAGGTGCAGGACATCTGCATGGAGGAGGAGTTAAAAAACAAGATTCACAATGAAGAGAGGTCTTGTAGCATTAAAATGCTGCGGACAATATTTTGGATGACGTATAAACTAATATAGCAATATGGAAATCAGGGTTATCAACACACTCACCGGTCTTTGTCTTCAGCAGGAAGCGGTGGGTGGTTTTAGAGGCGCTGGTCATGTAGGTCAGTGGGATCTGCCACAGGAACCTAGAAGGAGGCAAGGATCATTTTTAGAAGATAATCATGTTGAATTAAAATGTAACAATTCCTGAAAAATTACATCGGGGTAAAGATGACACACTTTACTTCATTACAATACATGTTAAAACTACACAAATACCATGGGTAAAACCATAAGTAAAACCATAAGTAGAACCATAAGTAAAACCATAAGTAAGTGCCATTAAAGTGCCACTGAAGTGCTAATCTATTTTTATTTAAGGTATAGTCGGAACACTTCATGGCATGCGTCAAAAACTGCATCACATCGATGCTACATCCCAAAAGGTGCAGTTTGCTTTCTTAGAAGTCGAACGTTACAACAAATGAGAGCCATTCGGCCACAAATTGATGGATTTTTGCATGAGAACTACAACTAAATGTGCCGTTGGAGTCATTTTTTCCCGTCACAATCTGGCGGTAGTACAGAGAAAGGCACCCTGGCTGTCGTAGTATATTAATACACCATGGTATACTTTTATAGTCTCGAGTGTCGACTGATGCTGTGCACTCTTAATCCTAATCTAATCTGACATTCTACCCTTCGGTGAGGGAGTGGTCGTCTGTCTTCAGGTAGCGCTCCTGACTGAGCCTGACCTCCCGGCCTCTGATCTCCACCGTGACCAGAGGGAAGCCCTCCTGCAGCGTCCAGGTGTCCATGATGGCCCGGACATCCAGCTCATCACCGGAGTACCATTTCTGAATATGTACACACAAGCACACAGGTCACCAGACAGATGACTGAACCTCATACACAGTAACAGCTACAGGAGAGGAGGAGGTCAGTCAGTCGGTCAGTCAGTGAGATTCTCTCTCTCTCTCTCTCGCTCTCTCTCTCCACTCACATCAGTCAGGCTCTCCCACAGGTGGCTGCTGACTGTGTTTTGGTAGCTGTAGCGTTTGAGGTATCGGATGATGCCGATCTCAAAAGCTTTGGGAGTCAGGAAGTCCCGCAGCATATTCAGAATACACGCCCCCTGGAAAGAAAAATAATTAACATTGAAAATAATTTCCATTGTGCTTATGTACTTGTCTATGTTATTGTGCCCGATTATGGGGATAACTTATTTATGCAATTGTTGATTGATGCCAGACCAAGGCGGACCTTGTCATATGAAACGCTGTCGAACATCTCCTGGATCTGAGTGGGGTTCTCCACATCGGTGGAGACCGGGTGGGAGGAGCTGAGGGAGTCGACCTCCATGGCAGCAAAACATTTCTCCAAGAAGAAGTCAGCCTGAAAGACAAGTAGAGGAGAGAGTGAAGAGGGAGGAGAAAAAGAAATGATCCACAAATACAGAAGCCGTATCTATTAAAAAGCTGATGACACAAGATATTCAGCTCATGCACAGTATTAGACTTTGTGTATTCTCTGACCGCTCGTTCACATGTTCTCAGTCAGATACCGGTCGGTTCCCTCGACTCTCACCACTTGCAGCTCTGGGTAGGTGATGTCGAGGGAAATATACTCCATGAACTTGGCGAAGCCCTCATTGAGCCACAGGTCGTTCCACCACTCCATCGTCACCAGGTTACCGAACCACTGGACAGAAACAAGAACAACCACACGCATTAATTTCATATGCGAGAGCGCTATTAAAACAGACCGACGCATTGTTGGTCTTTCGATGTGTAACTTTAATCACGCCCTAAAACCAGGTTAGGAAAATTATATATTTTTTAGCGGGCAATTCTTGCCCCCACTGACTGAAATCCAGGGGCATTTAAAAAGGAAATTGGGGGCACCTTTTGAAACTTGTGAAATAACATTTAACCGTTAAATATACTTATTCAGGCTTTGACTATGTAAGCAAATGTCACAAAAATGGCAATAATAAGACTATTAGGCAGTCGTCAACTGATTCAAAGTGTTTTCTTACATTTTTTTAACAAAATGACAAACAGAAAACAGATAATCATATTAAATTGTATTCTTATTTCTTGGTGGTTATTTTTTTGTTATTCCATTTTTTAAACAACTATTAACAATTATGACTTATTTCTTTTTTTAATTATATTTTTTGTTTATCTACCTAGTACAGGCAATACAAATAGGACAGACAACAAAGAACAAAAACAAAAAGCTATTAAATCATCAAAATTATGGGGGAATTTGTTGCCCCTCTCCTAGTGATATCAGGGGCAACATCATATTTCATAGGGGCAGTTTTGACCTTGTGTACTTCTGCCGCTGCCTAAAACAGCGAGCACATTTCCCTGTGTAACTTCCCAACCGTACGGAATGATGAGGCCGACAGGTTATTGCAGGTAAGCTACCTGGTGTGCGAGCTCATGGGCGATGACCTTGGTGATCCCCAGCTTGTCTGAAGCGGAGGACTTGTCGGGGTCGAAGAGGAGGGCCGTCTCTCTGTAGGTGGTCAGCCCCCAGTTCTCCATCGCACCCGACTGGAAGTCAGGGATCGCAGCCAGGTCTGTAGGACACAACATCAAGCACATGAACGACATATTGGACACTCACATCCTCTTCAATTGTTATTATTACATCATTTCTTTTACATGCTGCGGTCTTAAAGGGGACGTATCATGCTCATTTTCAGACTCATACTTGTATTTGAGATTTATAGAGAACATATATTATTGCTTTAATGTTCAAAGAACACATTATTCATGTGTTTGACGCTCCGATTGACTTGAATATCAATTATGGTTTTGTAGTTCTCAAGTGTGGGTTGGGATACTCAGATATGGGGGGGGGGGGGGGTCCTGCATGTGATAATGAAAGGGCAACCAAATCTGAATGCCTTGTTTATCTGACCTTGGTAGTCTGGGTTGTCTTATTTCACAGTTTTTGGAATATCAGGTACTCCAGATACCTACATGTATGTGCACAATCACTGAGGAAGCAAGTTGAAATATGTGTACTTTCCTACATCCTACAGATGGATAACTTTGTGGGTCCCAAAACAAACAGGACCGCTCCCGCACTGTAAAGACGACCCGGACATAAACTGATTCATAGAGCTCAGATGGTATGGCAAATATAGATATTACAGTGTTCTATGAATTACTTCATATGACAGTGTGTACTGAAATCCCCTTAAATGAAATACAAACGATACAAAGGAACTAACTCATGGGCAACATGTAAAGGATGTTCCTTCAAAGAGACCGTACACCGGTGATAAGATGTGATTCTGGACGTCTGTGTAAAGGGAAAACCGTGGCACCGCGCCAACAAACGATCTCCACAAAATGAGAGATCACCAACAAACACGGACCTCTTCCTTTGACACACTGTTTGTAACGGTGAACGCAGGTAGGGAGGTGGCCGTTCGCTGCAGGCCGAGTCTACTCGGGTAAAACCACGAGGAAAACATAAAGCCCTGACAGTTCTTTGAAAGTCGTCACAACAACTATTTTCTTAAATACTGACCCTGTTTGGGAAGTGGGTAGGGAATATCAAAATAGTCATCGTAGAAGTCCAGCAGCTTGACAGCAGCATCCAGCGCAAAGGCCGTCTGGTCAATCTTCTCGGCTACAGCGTAGACGGAGATCTGATGGTCGTTAGTTCAGTTCAGTCAAAGAGCGTTTGTGGCGTGACATTTTATAATGTATACCATTTAAACTGTTGGGTATGTCTCTCCAAAATACTCTAAATGCAAAGATATACTTCTATTAAAACGTGTTCGGAGTGAGAGAACTCGTCCGCCTCACCTTGACGCCGTGCTGGGTGGTCTTGCTCACGGACAGGAAGTCAGACACAATGTAGGCCACCAGGTACGTACTCATCTTTACGGTGGTGTCGAAGTGATCCTCAAGCAAACCGCCCGGCAACGCCACCGTTTTTACCTGAGGAACACAGGTTTTTGGAGCGAGAGAAACGGAGAAGAGAAAGCAGAGGTCAAGAGGTCAATGCAGACAGAAGACAATGAATGAGTATTTGTTTTATTGTAATGCTTCTTAACTGTGTAGTAGCTTAACTATTTATCTAATTTTGTTAAATTTGACAGTGAAGATGAAGGCATAACTCAATTTTGGTAACCAGTTTTTATTTGGAATAATCCTACTGTTGTCCCTAAATCGAAATAAAGTGATATTGCTGCATGTGTGTTTACCGTGGGCATGTTGGATATGGCTATGTGGCGTGGCTCTCGTATAATCTGTATGGTGAAGTTGGCTTTGAAGGCGGGCTCATCAAAACAGGGGAAGGCCGCACGTGCAAAGGTGGCTTCAAACTGCGTGGATGCCAGAACCCTAATAATAATAGCAAAAGACAAGTTACATCATGCTAAGAAGATTAAAGGGTAATGAAAGCTGCGACACGTAGCATTTTAAAAATCGACTTTTCATCGGCAAAATGTGTTGTTTGGTCAAATCTTTGATAAAATGATACTTGGAATGCTGTTGTTAGTGCTGGTCCTCAAATTTAGATTGGTTTTCCATCAACCCTTCTGTTTCCAGATGCATATTTTTCTGGAAAAACACCTTCCATCACATCCGCGATATCCCGTAATCGTCAGTGAAAAGCTGTTTGAAAAGGCCGCCAATCATGTGGTCACTTATGGTCTCGATTTATCGTGTTTACTTTTATATCCCAAATTAATGTGCCGCTGATTCCGTGATGTTAAAATGCTACATGCGTCTTCTTCAAAACGTGACGTAGAAGAAAGAAAGTCAGTCGTGCCCTTACCGGACTTCCCCACGGCTGCTGTGGTAGCTGCTCTTGTAGAAGCCATGGAAGCTGTCAGAGAGGTTGGCAGCAAACTCCAGCTGGACTTCATACCTCCTACCTTTGGTCAGCACCGAGTTCGACAGCAGGGCGAGCTGATGGAAACGAGGGTACTCCAACACCCGGAGAGGCCTCGCACCTTCGGGTGCGAGGAGCCACACTTTGGACACCTGCATCTGCTTGGCGTGGAGGACGATGGCGCTGGTGTCTTCGTGCACATCCAGCTGGATGCGAACAACCCCCGTGAAGTCGAGAGTGGTCAGGTTGGGGTGGAGGCTCAGGTCATAGTGGGAGGGGGAGACGGTTTTGGGAAGTCTCATGCTGTCCCAGGGGAACGGCTGCCCGTTGGTGGCCAAGAGGGCTTCCTCGGCTTGGCCCGGGTTTGGTAGCTGTGCTGCTGATGAGAGAGGAAAGGGGCCGAGCAGCAGCAGCAGGACAGGTACAGCCAGCATGGTGACAGGCAGGAAATCCTCTCCGCTGTGACACACACATCATACACATGTACGGTTATGTTCAGCGGCACTCAAGTTTTAATGTTCATCTTCAAAATCCTATTTAAATAACACATCTTACTTCCCAAAGGACCTGTGGACACTGATAGGCTGGTTAGGAAACAACATTGACACCATTCACCATTCACAGATGTTACTTCGCCTTTCTTATTATCCATCTCACGTTTTCTAAAAATGACAACTGCTACGCAAACAAACGGTGAATACCAATGAGGCAGAAACATGGCTGGACTTTAAGGGAAGTACTTTCGATATCACAAACATGTCCAATCATTTAGGTTCACGATCGAGTCCCTGTGGAAATAAAGCCCCTTATTTCAGGGGCTGCAATGTGGTCACACATTTGTACAATAATCATTCATCCAAAGAATTGTTTTTTTAAATGTCCACTTACCGTGTATTCTTCAGCACGCAGTATTATCCGAGCTTGTACAAAGTAATTCAAGAGTGAAAGTGAAACAGATGGTGGGATAATGGGATTGCATTCTGGGAGAGACGTCTACAGTTAGACATCGTTCAGCGGCCTGCGGCTGTGCTGGCGCGACTGTACATTTCGAGATGAGCTGCTTCTGTCCCACTAACTTCGTCTTGTCACCTCTGGAGCTTCTTCTCCCAGTCCAGGAAGTATGAGGTAAAAATGCAGTCTTCTGTGAACAGGAAGTTACTTGTCGTTATGTGCTGCAGTACTCTATTTCACCACTAGAGGGCAGTATTGCATTGATTGACGGTCATTTGTGTTTATTTCAGCTTCTAGTCATTTTATGTCTAATGTCGTCCCTGAAGTACTGACTGAAATTAATTAAATTGACCGAACTGTCAGTTATATATACTTTATTTAACCCTCTCATTTTTTCAAAGTGTCAGTGTGTAGTGTAACTACTCTCTCACTATCCAAAGCATGTTTCCTGACTGATAATTAAAGTTATATAAATGCACATACAAAAATGTACATACAAATTTAACATTTGTGTAAAACAAACTCCAACTCCGCTGCTTTTGAAATAAGTGATGTCTTTCCCACGAACCCTGAAAAAATAATTCACAAACGCCTTGTGTGAAATGGAAGTTCCGTGTATGCATTACTCTATCTTTACCACCAGAGGGCAGCATTGCTATGATTAACGGTCATTTGTGTTTATTTCGGCTTCCAGTCATTTTATGATGTACAGTATATATATATATATATATATATATATATATAACTTTGTTTAACCCTCTCATTTTGACTAATTGTCAGTGTGCAGTGTACAGTGTCAATGATATATTAACTACTCTCTATCTCCCTATCCAATGCATATTTACTGACTGACAATGAAACAAATGTACATACAAAAATGTACAGAAAAATGGAACATGTGTGCTAAACCAACTGCAACTCCGCTGCCTTTGAAATGAGTTTTGTCTTTCCCACGAACCCTGAAACCAAACCATATGATATGGAACTTGTATTGAAGGATAAAAAATGTATTGTAAATAACCAGTTAGTAATAAATGTACAGAAGAATGTGAATTAAATAGATTAGCAGTCAACATAATGTAAATAACAACATTTAGCCTTTAGTCTGTTTAACCTTGATTCAAAATCTAATTTTTTCTTTATTTTTACATTCTGAAACATGTAACCAGTAGCTTGTTTGCTAGGATGCAGCTCCCTGAAGGCTTCTTGATTGTTATTTCTCACCGTTGCGGTGGAACACGATTGTCTTATCACCATCAGGCGTGTGACCGGGTCGTGGCTTATTTAACAAATCAGTGTCTGTCTTATCTTATCATTATCTCAATAAAAAAATGCATAAAGAGGCAGAATGTGGGACACTTCTTTTCCTACTATCATAATACAACTAACATCTTACATTAACAATCATATAGTCAACTTTACTGATGATCATCATTAATTATTTACATAATGCTCTAACATTAAAAGAAACTATCAAATTGGATATATTTTGTCTATGTTTAACCATTCAATTTCATACATATGATCATATGTGTGTTATTGTCACAGAAGTTGAATATTGAACTAGAAAGAGTAAGTCATATGCCACCCATACAAAGAGTATGTTTATGTGGTAGAATAAAACTGATGTACTATTATGTCTTTAAACTCACAAGATCCATGGAGAATTTAAGCAACTCAATCATCTTAGTTTATTATTTATAGGCGCATAAGACAGTTATACATTTAAACAAGTTGATGTTGTTGTGATGCATTTTAATTTAAGCACTGACATAATTGTATTGTTCACCAAGTTTTGTTTGAACGGTGTGTTTTTGTTGATTGTGCGAAGTTACTTTGTTATATTTAAGTGGATAAATATATAGTGGAGAGCAGCTAAGACGAGATAATGAAATTGGAGAAATCTATAATTAAATCTGGTGTTTAGTAATGAATTCAGTGAAATATAAACCAATTAGCTTTGTTAAAACATGTCAAGTTGTTGATCCTGTACGATCACTTTTCAAATCATAATCTCATTAAAGAAACTTGTGAGGATTTTTTTCAAACACAAAACAATGCATATCAATTATAATTGAAATTGCACACACACAGAATACTTACACACACACCCACAGGGATAAAGCCCATCCCGTATGTAAACATCAATGAGTAACCTTTACAAGCTTTCTTATGGTCGGTCACCTCAGCAGCTGATCTGGTGTTGCAGTGATCATTTGGGAGTTTGAAGCGAGGATTTTCTATTACATAAGCAACACCACATCATTCCTGAACTTTGGAGAAAGCTCACTGTCTGGCACAAGATTCGGGCTCAAATAGAAAGGACGGCTATTTTCTTTAAAGATCCAATTCCACGTTGGGAGAATGATAAAGCAAGTGTTGATTGGGATTCTGTATGGCGCTGCCGTCCTGACCGCGGGTATCCTAATCGGCCACTATGGCATCACTAAGGGCAACGGCTCCGCGCCGTCCTGGGTGAATGAGGTGGCGAAGGATGTGGACGAGAGCCTCATTGAAAAGTTTCTGTCTGAAGTGGACAACATCGAGATTCAGGAAAACCTCCGGTGAGTTGGCGAAGGATCACATTTAGATCATGTTGATACGAATTGTGTCGAAAAAAGAGAGAAAAAAGACAAGAAACAAAAAGAGGCGGTTAATACAAAATAATCCAACCTATATTCAAGCAGCTCTTGTATTTGGTTTTCGTGTTAAACGTTAAAACTGAAAGGTCATGGGATTCATTCAGCATCGTGAAGCTTCTCCCCGGATACAACACGTTAGCAATATTTCCAAAAAGTTTCTTGGGGAACAACATGTCACTTGATCCCTTTGTGGTTTCCCAAAGGGATCAAGTGACATGTTGTTCCACTTGACATTGTTCAAGGTCCTTTTAGGTTACAGAGAGTGAATCATCCTAAATACACTACAGGACCTTTCTTTATCCTCATCCACCTCCACAGGGAGCTGACCAAAGTGCCCCATATGGCCACCACAGCTGGAGACGAGCAGACAGTACAGTTAATGCTGAAGAGATGGCAGGACCCCAAAACGGGTCTGGACCAGGCCTGGAGAGAGGAGTACATGGTCTACCTGTCTTTCCCTGACCCCAAGAAACCCAACAAGGTCACCGTAGGTGAGTCATTGGAACATCACCGCTACCAGTTTCCTCCTCTTACCTTTGATTGATTGATTGATTGATTGATATATTTATTTGTCGTTTGCCAGAGTACAGGTACAAAAGCATCGAAATTACAAGAAAGGGTGGATGAAAGATTACAGCATAACATGAGGGAAGAAGAAGGCGAGAAAAAACACCAACACCCCGACCCGAGAGAGGGGTACAGGGAGCAAAAAAACACACCAGCATAAGCATTTACATTTAGACATAAGAGTAGGAAGGGGAGGGAGGTAATCCAACAAATGGGTGATCTAAGCCCATCCATTGGGGCAGAAGGTAACCAGCACCGACAAGCAGCCAGCCGGTGGCGCCAACTCAGCAGCGCCTGCACGGCCCTGGGTCACACTGGGGGGGGAGGGCGGGCGGGAATGGGAGGGGGAATCAGTATTATTGAAAGTTCGTGTGTGTTCTGGTGTTCTCGTCCTCCCCCAGGCCACAACAGACAAAGTTCTCAGTCCGCAAGATGGTCGTTGCCATGGAGATAGCCTTGAAAGGTCCTGGGAGAAAGACAACCACAGGTGTCTGTGTGATAGGGGAAGGGAATGATAGAGTCTCGCTTCAGTGATCTTGGGGGGAGTTCTTGTTCCAGTGACGTCCTTGGGCCCGTCTGTAGAGGGCCGAAGCAGATAAGATTGGGATTGTTTGGTCTTCCAGTAGCTGCAATTCAGTTTTTTCGCACCCACTATTCCTCCAATTTCCTCCCGTTTGCCAATAGGATTTCAAATCGATCCTTCATTTGCAGAGCTCACGATGTTGTCATTCTGTTAATTTAGTGCCAAAGCACAACTCTGTCGTCAATCATCGGGCATGCCTTAGGGAGCTCTTAACGTTTCACGTTTCCTTAATTTTCCGATAAGCCAGGGCAGCGCCAAACAGAAATCCTGTAATCAAAGTTCTGTATCAAAGTTCTTATGACGTCCTCCACGGAGAGTGGTGCTGGCACAAGACCCGCCCGCCGCCCATCGTATCCATCGTGTATCAACATTCGTCCCAGCAGGACAGGCAGGTTCCCCAGACCGAGCTTCTCGTCGAGAAGATGGTGTCAGTGCGTTTAAGGACCAGTTGATTCGTCCATGGTTTTAGTTCAAGGCGATGCGGAAGAGTCTCTCAAGTATAGAGACAGACAAGACATGGACGAGAAGCCAAGCAGGGAGGGAAGGTCAGGGAGAGGGAGGGGAGAAAAGAGAGTGCGAAAAGTGCGACCGCCTTCGTCGAGAGCCAGAAGTGTTACCATCACTGCACACACAGCTGATTACAGACACAGGTGATTGTGATTCGCTGATTACTGCGAACATTGAGGAAGTTAGTTATAATTCAGTGTCCTGCTGAGTTTCACTGTTCATTCCAGTGAGCTCCTCTGATGCCGTGCTGTACACTGCGAGAGAGAAAGAGAAAAGTTATACTTCGGACCAAGATGACCCTGAGGTTGTGCAACCATACGCTGCATACTCCCCTGCTGGACAGCCAAAGGTAAAAAGCTTCACACTGCACATCTGAAATTCTGTGTTTCAAGATCCCTAATAGTCTCCTGATCCTTAATCCTTCAGTATGTCTAAAGTAGCTGTCATTATTATATTATTATTAACATGCCCCTTGTTAGCACCAAGCAGAGCTGACAATGTCCTAGTATGTAGTACACATGTAAATCATGAAAATACCCATATAAAGATATCATTTCACTTACAAATGATTCAAGAGTTTGAGTTTTTATTGTTTTTATGCTGATGCGCCGATCTCCTAGAATGAATGTATTCAATGGAATGCTGCCTGGGGGTCCTGTTGTCAAGTCATTTTATTTCAGTCTGCAGAACTCACTCAGGATAGTAAATCTAGTTCCCTCTGGGAATTAACTTTGACACCACTTGATGATTTCCACCCTTTGCTCAATGTAGTATTGTAAGGAAAAAAATAATTAAGGTGACAACTTTTGTCTTGGAAACCACATCTGCAGCACTTAATCTGTATGCCATATGGAGGCCACGTAATGCAATATAGTGACCGAAGAAAAGTACAGTAGTTTCACAGATGAAGTATATGGGTGAACAGATGGGTGGTCAGATACAACCATACATGTGTTTATGGGGTTTCCACTTAAACTACATAATTTCGTGGGAGTAATTTACAGATGCTGTAAAAATCACATGATTGTCACATTCCCTCTGACAGAAGAAATGATGAGACATTTATTCTGATGTAAAACATCCCAGTTAAGTGGTGGTGCAACAAATGTAGATCTGGAGCGTGGGGGAAGGTTCAGTTCAGATATTTCGAAACTGTAAAAAGGGAAAGAGTAAAGCACAGGAGAAAAAAAACTGTTGGAATAATTGTTTTTGACCTGTTCAACTTTTTAAATCGAGGTCAGATATGATTTTACAAGTGCCACTAAACTGCATTTCTTAATATATATGGCATCATCAAAGCTAAAACACTTTGCATGTCAAGAACTGATAACATTACACTTTGATAAGCCAAGAGGAACCCATCGTGTGTGTGTTGCATCTATTGGGCAATTATCGTTGTTTTTCTGATGGTTTTAGGGGAAACTGGTGTACGCCAACCAGGGGAAACCAAGCGACTACCAGATGTTGAACGAGACACTGGACCTGAGAGGAACCATCGCAATCACCAGATATGGAGGAGAAGGAAGAGCTGCTAAAGTGAGGGACTTCTTATCCTTTTAATGTTTGGCTGTGTTTTATAAAGATAGGCAGAGACCAAAGCTCCGTATCAGTATAAAATATGATAGCAATGCTTCCAGGTGGAAATGGTGGTTAAAATAAGTTTATTGGGTGTAAAGTAAACTAATGAATCGCATTGTTAATCAAATGTCATGTGTCTCATTCAGGCCATCAATGCAGCACCCTATGGAATCATTGGTGTGCTTGTCTACTCAGACCCTTTGGACATCAATGATGGTCTCATGTCGGACAGCAATGAGACGTATCCTCACTCCTGGTACATGCCGCCGTCTGGTGTGGAGAGAGGTTCATTTAACACTCAATATGGAGACATGCTCACACCCTACCTGGCTGCCAAAGGTAACCAGTGACTTGTGTAAAAATGGTAGGCTACACAATAGTGTTTTTCTTTTTTTATTGTGCGTTTCTTCTACTGCTGCACTTCGACTCCAATACAATCCAGGGAGGGACTTTTACAACAGCTTCCAAGAGCCCAACAAAGATCTAATCTGGTCATTTAAATTGAATCTTCCAATACATTCTTCTTCAAAATCTTTTGCAGAGGAAACCTACAGAATTCCAGTCGAGGACATCACTGGGATTCCTCCTATTCCAATTCAACCAATCGGATTTGAGGATGCCTACAGGCTAATCTGGTTTGTGATGAGACACGTCTGCTTGTCGGATTAATACATTCCCAAATGGGTTTGGTTATGAATGAATTCTGGCTTGTGGTTCCATTGATCCTTTCAGTGAGCTAGGTGGAACAGCAGCTCTCGTTTCATGGCAGGGAGCGTTCAACTGTACCTACAACGTTGGCGGTCCAGGGTTCAAACCAACATCTATTTTCAACAACAGGTATTCAACTGCCCGACACATGCAGGCATTAGCTGCATTTAAAGTTGCTCTTGCAGCATTATTAAGCAGTTAACCCGTTTAAATTATAAAATAAATATCATCAAACAGTTAATTTTTAATTCACATTTCTGCTAAGGCAAAGGGTGACAAATATAGGCTTTTTCAATGAAATAATTAGTTTTCCTCATCGAATCTCCTATTAATGACGCAGCGATGTTGCTGTGGAATATTATTTTGTTTAAATTTCTTGTTGCTTGTTGCATCTGAATTTTTCCAGTGACGTGAAACTGGACATCTTCAACTATGAAGAGTTGAAGAACTCGTCCAATGTGATGGGAGTTATCAGAGGGAGTGTTGAGCCAGGTCAGACTGCTGACCAAGTCCAAAATATCCATTTTATAACATCTATTTGCACATTATAATTCCTCTGCGTATTTGTGTGAGTGTCCGTGCGTGTGTCTCCACAGACAGGTATGTGATCTATGGGAACCACAGGGACAGTTGGGTCCACGGTGCCATCGACCCGAGCAGTGGGACGTCGGTTATGCTGGAATTAACCAGAGTGCTGGGCATGATGGTGAAGCAGGGTGAGTTGCAGTCGTAGCTGAATGGAAGACTAATTATTTTGTTTATATTGCCGGATACAATTGTAATCTCTCTTCATTTTAGGCAAATGGAGGCCTCGCAGGTCCATTATCTTTGGGAGCTGGGGAGCGGAGGAGTTTGGCCTTCTTGGGTCTGCAGAATACACAGAGGTGATTAATCCACCAAGGAATATGTTCATGTGTTCACGAGCAATATAACATTCAGGAGTTTTGCTGATCAACCTTTCTTGGCCTGGTATGAACGGTAGCTAATGGTGGCTAATGTAGCGCACTTTAGATGGGCATTCCTAATAAAAGTAATTTTTCTGAGTTGTTTACTCTTTATTTGTTCAACTGTTTCATTCAATGTACTGTTATTCCATGATTTAGATTTGCGTTAAGGGTTGCTAGTAAGCTTATGTACAGTGAGACATATGACCTTGTTCTTGTCTTTTCTCCAGCAATACTTCACAAAGCTCAGTGAGCGAACTGTTGCTTACATCAATGTGGACATAGCTGTTTTTGGTAAGAAGCTCCTGCTGCACTCTGTCAGGAGTAAATAAGAAAATATTGAATTCCTTGTTAGAGTATTCATCCTTGGTTTCACCTGAACACATGCAGCCATTATGGTAAGAAAAATAATGCAAAATGTCCTCAAAACAATTAGTTAATTTACAATTTTGATTGATTGATTTTTCAGCCCTTAGTTTTCATAGGTTTGGTCTTGAAGCTAATTGACAGACGTGGAGGATTATTTGATGGTAAAAAATGTTAAATGCATGAAGACATTCATCTTCCTCTCTGCAGCCAACGCCACTCTCAGGGCTTCTGGGATGCCGTCACTTCAGAACGTCATCTTCAAAGCTGCGAAACAAGTGAGCGCTTAAAAACAAAAAAACTGTTCATGTTCGTTAGTTTCTTTCTTGAAAATGAAAACGGAACAATTGAACAAACACCATCAGGAATCTGTCACATTAAAGTACGTTTGTTCCCTACAGGTCTATGCACCTGGACTGGACTCCACATCTGTGTACGACAACTGGATTCGATATGCCAACAGGACGAGCTCGGCCCACGGACCCATTCCCAAGTAAAGAACAGTTACACTTCTCTAATTTTCCCACACCTTGGATGTCGCCTGTTGTTGTTCTAGTCGAAGGAGCTTTATCCATAATCTTTAGTGGATAGGTTTTGACTTGTGATTGGACATTTGAAGCAATACGGTTAGCGGGTTAATATCCTGTATCAGAGTGATTGAGAAACTTGAACCACCTTGACCATCACAATGCTTTTCAGTAGGGAGCTAGTGAACTAATCTGCGGTAATTAAGCCTGTGATTGGCCAACAAAGTTATAGTATCACTGCACAGGTGTAAATGTGTGGATCTGCTTGTTCGCAGCTGAAAAGGAGCATGCATTCCCAGCCACAATGCAGATTGACCATTATTCAAGTATATCGTATGTACCCCATGGAAATCTCAGGTCTCTCATGCACTCAATACAAGATGTTTTTTGTCTTTCTTTGACAGGGTGGGATACTTGTCAGGAGCAGGGAGTGATTACGCTGCTTTTGTCCATTACCTGGGAATCACTTCCATGGACATCTCGTACACATACGACAAGGTATGCAAGACTCGCTGCCTTTGACTTACTGCAATAGATTTGTGTCAGTGTTGTGTGTGGGTTGTAGAAACCTTGTATCAGGACAAATGAGCAGACTCGGTACACAAGGCAGTGAATGAAAAAGTGTAACTTAAGACAGGGCTCGGGTGTTTCGTATAAACAGGCGAATTTATCAAAAGCCTTAAAAAAAACTAGGTCCACAAATACAGTAACAGTGTTGAATACTGGTAAACTTTATTCACATAGCGCTAAGATAAACTGGCCACAAACATGAGCACAATGAATAAATACTACGTGGAGGAAGCTTGATGAAAGAAAACGCACGAGGGTAAGAAGTAAAGATTTCTGAAACCATAGAGGTGAGTATACAAAAGTAAGACAGAAAATAATCACTGAAGATTGGAAAGAATTCAAACAGAACAGGATGTAATACCTTGTATGGTAACAATTCTAATGTCAGAAAGCTGTGTCTATTCATTTTCTGCTGACATGAATTGAACTATTCATTGGTTCAAAGACCCAATCCTCCTCCCTGTCAACTATCTCTGGTTATTTGTCTTCATACAGAGTAAAACGAATGCTCGGATATACCCAGCGTACCACACGGCATACGACACGTTTGACTACGCTTCAAAGTTCATTGATCCTGGTGAGCAGTGATGTCGCCCTCCGTTCTTATTCAGAACTAAATAATCCGTTAGTTTATGTTATGACATGCACACATTTTGCATATTCAACATTTCTCAGCCAAACTGTTTCTACTCAGTTTTTAAATCTTATGTTGTCAAATTTGACATCTGGAAAGCCGGCAAAACAATTGATCTTGTCTAACATCTCATGCTCCACTTCCTCCTCTCAGGATTCGTCAGTCACCAGGCCATTGCCAGGATGGCAGGAAACGTCCTGATCCGGCTGGCTGACAGCCTGGTGTTGCCATTAAACTGCAGTGACTACGCAGAGACTCTGGAGGACTACCTCAACACAGCAGTCACCCTATATCAGCCCAATCTGCAAGCTAAGGGCGTCTCCATGGGTAAGCACAGGACCGTTAAAGATGCACCACAGAGCCGTCAGTATTTCTAATGGAGCCACGGTCACTGCCACAATCATCTAGCTTACTGCATTGCCTCCAAGTGTTTGACCTGAGGTTGGCAATGTCTCTGACGTGAACCAAAATGGTCTATTTGTGAGGAAAAACATAAAGACGGAAGTGCTAATGGAAAGTATCCGCAGGCTGCACTTGAGAACAGAGCAAACGGCAGCAGCAGCAGTTTCTCAGTCACAGAGGATTAAAGAGGGTGAAGTCACAAGCTGATCTGTGTTTCAGAACCACTCAAACACGCAGTGGCCAGCTTTCGCAGTGCGGCTACCCATTTGGACCGGGTGATTCACAGGTCCGACCTGGCAAATGAAACGTAAGAATACAAACAGATATGTTTTTATCTCCTTTGCCGTAAACATAGAAACGAATGATGGGCCAACCCCTCTCTCTCTCTCTCTCACTCTGAGTGTCTCTCTTCTCTTAGACCTCTGGCGGTCAGAAGGATCAATGACCAGCTCATGCTGCTGGACCGAGCCTTCTTGGACCCGCTGGCCTTCCCAGATAAATATGCATTCAGGTAAACGAGGATGTGTCAGGCCATATTTACAGAAACAAATATTTCTGCCCCTCCGTTTTCAAAAATAACGTTGTACACACAAGATCGTTTTCAAAAAAGTTTCTGTTTATATGAACCCGCATAAATACGCCCCCGGGCGCCATCCTAACTATGCCAAACCTGTAGTTGGCAGTGTAACGAGAAGGATAAAGACATGCAAACCAATCAGAATTCTCAAAACCAACAACAACTACGAAAAACACGATCAACTTCCTTTTCCTTTAGAGAGTAAATATGGCGCGAGGTTCATTTGTATGGACAGACAGCGAAGTGGAGCTGCTGCTTCGAGTCGCCTTAGATTATAAGGCAAATAAAGCACTCGATAATGTGGATTGGGAATCATGCCAAACTAAATATAGGGATATGTTGGCATTGTTCTTAGAACAGTACCCGTCCGAGACCTCCGAGGAGTATTCTCGTGTCAAGGAGGAAATAACTCGGGCGCACCTAAGCAAACTAACTGTAAACAGGACGCTCACATGACGTGAAGCATTTTTAGTCGCATACTGTGACGTTTGACAACCTAAAACTCCGTTTGACCTTGTTCACACGCAAACACAAAAACTGAGTTTTCAGAAATCTCCACTTTGGTCGGAGTTTTTAGAAATTATCGTTTTCCGTGATAAAACCTCCGTTTTTGTGTAAATGAAAGGCCAAAACGCATGAAAATATATGCGTTTACCCATCGTGTAAACGGGGTCTAAAAGCCCAAAGGAGTGCATGTTGCTTTCTGGTGCTGCATTCGAAATCTAAAGAAGCTGCCATGTGTAGTTTGCAGTGTAGTTGATGGCCACAAGGTATATATGACAGTAGCAGGAATAAGGGCCCACTGCTTATTCTTAATTACCCTGGTAAAAGGCATTCTTATTGTGAACATGCTCAAATGGCTGTGGCTAAAGAAAGCATTTTTCCCTTGCAATAAACTTATGAGTTTTATTTATTACAAATGCTGCATTGTTTGCAGGGATTGCAGAGCGCGGCCTCTCTACTAGCCTTTCCCCCCCCCCCCCCGTGACCTTCTCCTACGCTCCTCTCATACCACTTTAGGGACAATTGGTGCAAATAACCACCTCGTTGGGACTCGGCACACTTCCATTGTTCAGTTGACTATTCTTGTTTTATCATTCTTCATTTCCAGGCATGTTATTTGGGCCTCAACTAGTGCCGGCCAGCCAACCTTCCCGGGTCTGGCTGATGCCTATGCCAGCGCGGAGTCATCAGGAGAATCCAGCGCCTGGGCCAAAGTGCACCACCACCTGTCAGTCCTGAGCCAGGCCATCGAGGGCGCTGCCCACACACTGGTTGATGTCATCTAGACGAAGAGGAGGAAAGACTAAGGGACTGTCCTCGCTATGGGAATTTTTAGTTTTTGTAAAGACAGGGACCTGCAGCCAATGAGCTTGGCCATGACCAGAGCATGGATGATATAAAGTGAGCAAAGCTCATTGTCAAACAGCGACATGAATGGTGTCTTCCATCTTTGTCACGGGATTAGAATGATGCATGTTTTTATATTACAGCTCTTCACTTCAGATGAGCCGTAAATGCAGTCGTACTTTATTTTTATGTGCACACCAACTGTTCAAATTAGCTTACACTACAGATTTAAAGTACCTGTTTTCCCTGCAGATACTAAGACTTTCCACATCGTGTGAACAGCAGGAAGTACAACAAAAACAATAATTGAGAAAAAGCCAATATAATTGAAACAATGATTGCGAATGACATGAGACATTATCCACCACAATAAAACACAGTACAATCCATAATCTTGTCATGTATTTATAAAAGGAAAAAAAGCAGTCTTTGGTTTCTTTACAACTTTAATGACCAGCGCTTACATTTTTGGTGATGTCTGAAAAGTTATCTTATGGCAAATACCCATGTATTCATAATTAACATGTATAGGGTGTTGACAAGAACAATGTTGGTATTATGTGATCGTAAATAACTCCTCAATGGAGTTATTTACGGTGACGCTGAGAGTGACGATGACAGTATAGATAACAGCAACAACGCTGAAGTTCCTGAAGAAAATCCTCTGCCTGGTCCATTCAGAAAAAGTACCAGAAAGACTAACAGATGCGAAGTAGAAGAGACTGACGAGGAGCAGGAGGAGAAGGATCCACGTCAAGGCAGATCTAGAAAGAGGTCGAGGGAGAATGTTGAAGAAGAGGATAAACCCGCCAGGAAATGTAAACGTTAAGATGAGAGATAGTTGTAAAGAATATATATTTTAGCTTAGCACAGCCTAGTATTGTTTGCATAAATATTATGTGTAAGATGGAAAACACTGAATGGAAGTTAAAATCTCCAGCAGAGCACTCTGGCGCCTGACTGATCTAAAGAAAGATAACAGTGACACTTGGTGAGGTTTTGTGAGCTCCCCTCCTCCGCACCCACACATTCCGGAGGTGATCACATACAAAGAGCTCTCTATACTCTCAGAGCAGGGGAAGGGAACAGAGACATTTACCTCACCGGACCGATAGATAAGGAAGGGTCCAGATGTGGGCATTATTCTCCTTTAGACACTTGGGGCCCTCAATGACCCCTCTCACGCCCTCACACACTCACACACACACACACACACACACACATGGCCTTTCTCCGACCCACACACACGTGAAGGGCCCCTTTTGACAAACGACCTCCAGCACATCCCACCTCGGAAGAGATAAGATGATCTTAGGAAACTCCCGAGCTCAGACAAAGGAAGCTATATGTGAACTCTCTTCTATTCCCACAACTTTTAACATGTGCTCTCATTGGCGGGCCGAGAAGGACCAATGAATGAGCGACAGCGATGGAGGCAGAGAGATGAAGAACCAATGAGAAGACACCGCCCTCTCTTCGCTGGACCAATCAGAACTGGCCTTGATGGCTATTTAAACCGTCGCGCCCTCTGTTATGATGGGGGGGGGGTTGCTAGTGAGTTTTTCTAGTGAGCGTGTGCTCACCTGTGTGCGCGGATGTGTCAGCGCGTAAAACGGCAGAGCGATGCGCGTTATGGGAGCGGCGGCGCTGGGCTTAGCCCAGAGGAGTGAAGCAGCGAAATTTGTAGACATAGAAACACTCTCAGACAGAAGCTTGCTGTTACGTGCGCCTGCTGCCAGTCTGACTCCGCTGTTTTGGGTGAATGACGTCACGTGCGACCTGGAGGTGTTAACCACTTGTGTGCCAAATCTTTTTTTTTTTTTATTAACATTCGGGGCTAATTAAAAAACATCCGGGGCTTTAGCCCCGGATCTTTTTTAGCCTAGGGACGCCACTGAGTCTCACGCTCAATGCGTGACACTTGAGAGCCCTGAGAATGTTTAATATTAATTATTACACCATTAGACCGCCATTACATTTTTCCTCTCGCGCACCCCCTTGAGACAGCTCGCGCACCCCCAGGGGTATGCAGGAATATTGTGGGTCATCAGGTCGGTTGGGTTTCGGGAGCAGTCTCTGAAAACGAGTGTTGATCCCAAATTAGACGTACTGCACTCATATGTATCTGCTGATTTAATGTGTGGTACTTTACCTTGATTGGTTAAACCTTATCAAAGACATATCGAGTGCACATTCAGAAGACAAATATACCAAATGCAACAACTGCATGAAGAAAGTTAAAAACAATAATACCGGACACGAGTCCAACATCAGTCAGTGGCATGAAACGGGTATTATTTAACCACTTCCTGTATTGTACTTCCTGTCGGCTTCCCCACCCGG